>NC_057806.1:402079043-402379043 GCF_018294505.1 Triticum aestivum | reverse complement strand
CATGGCCTCATCCGAAATAAAATAAATGCTAGTTAATTATTATGTATAAACTTATGAAAGTTTTTTGTTGACTACTTTGTCTTAACTAAGCTTGCAAAATAATCATGCCACCACTACAACTATACTATTTTTAGATGAAGAAATCAGAGGGTCATCTGGGCTTACCGATCATAATTAAGTGAACCAAAACCTTCTTGTTATTTTGGTTTAAACACTGAGTTCCTTACATTTAATTTTGTTTCTTGCTTGAGGGCCATCAAGCTTGGGGAGGTTGATGAGTGATATTTTTTCACTCATCCCACCATTGTTTGAACCGGATAATCCTGGATTTTCCTTGAGAATCACTTCGATATTGCAAGGAATGACAAATGAATGCATGTAATTGCGAAATCCCTTTGTTAAATGTGTTTCCATGGGAAATATGCCAAAATAAGAAAGAAAATCATCATATACTTGGAATTATTAAGTTTAGGAACCAAGCCATGTCAATTGGGGGCACACCAAGTGCAAGAGAGTGATCGACGATGTATGGTACAACCGCTATCACTCGTACCACTGGTCGTTCCAGTCACCATGAGCACTGTGACATCCATATCATCACACGTTATAAAGGGTCCCACACCTAATTCACAATGGAGGAGAGTGCAGGTGAACATAGGAGAACTAGAGGCCATTCATAAACCCTAGTAGTTGCCATTCCAATCTCATCTCCATCACCACCATAGCCATTCTCCCCCGAGTTAGCCATACTTGCAATCGGCGCGTCACAATTGGCAACACTGTAAGACTATCAATCAATCAATCTCTCATGTCATCTACAATGTTTTCTTCTTGCAATCCGACCACGATGTGTGAGTAACCTTAAGGCAATGGGTTGAGGCATGGCCTTGCAACCCTGTGTATTTGTGCATGAGATTGTTCAATGATTTTGCTTAATTGATGTTATTTGTATGTGTGATTCACAACATAGTTGTTTTTCGTCTTCTTCTCATTCTAAGGCCTCGCGGGTACCTGGGATCTCGGTGACCAATCAATGAGGAGGTACGAAGCGAGGATGCGTGGAATGCTATTTTGAAAACCAGTGACAAAAAAATAGTATAGTAGCGGGAATTAATAGCCGAGATAGCCCTGCATGATGGTAGGGCCAACAGTTGGACAACTGACTCTTGATGCAGGTGATGAACTGGTTGTGACATACTTTGGACACATCCGCCACTTCATCGCGTAGTCACCACATCGTAACAGGTGTCTACCAGAACTATGTTGTAATCAAGATGAGAGCCCACACACAAGTACATGCTTGTAAGTATAAGTTATTGTGCACATACCTGTTTCCATATCATTGTTTACACCAAAAGGTTCATTTAAAAAGGCCCAAAAAATTTGGACATTTTGTGAGAAAAATAACTTGCTTGAATCTTTGTCATAGGCACATCCTCCCGTGGGTTAGATACTCAGAGTCACTCTCTGGAAAAAGATAAGGGACTATCTGCAATCCAAAACCAGATCACAAAGGGTCATTAGGTGACTTATTTTTCACCATCGCCTTACTGAGCGCCTTCATCGCCTCCGGCGGCTTCCTCTCCTGCTTGCCGATGGTCGGAGCAGCGACAGTGTGATCGGGCATCATTGAGGCCACTGGAGCCTTGCAGTTGGCCTTCATTGATGACACGACGGTCTGCAGCTAGTTCTTCGTCCCCAACCTCTTCCTGCTTTCGAAAGTGCTTGCTTGCTGACAGGCATCCCGGTAGGATGTCTTATCCTCCCTCGAGTCCGATCTTGGGAGGGCGCTTGGGCTTTTTTTATTCCTAGGTGCCTATTTTCAAAATGCGTATCGTGATCCTAGTATCGGGCTAGGCCTTGGCACGGGCGACACGCAGGTCAATTCCGACAATGTCGAACCGGCGGGGTAGTGGAGTTGCCTTCTGTCGTGGTTCTAGGTCTGACAATAGAATGGGGGGGGGGTAGGAATGTAGAGGCAAGATCTTAACTATGGAGGAGTTGTACACGGGAGTTTTACGAGTTCAGGCCCTTCTCAAAGGAAGTAACAACCCTACGTCTCGGAGCCCGGAGGCGGTCGACTGGATTACATGCGTGTGTGTTACAGAAAGTGCGAACCCTTGTGCCTGTGGAGGGGGTGGCTTATATAGAGTGCGCCAGGACCCCAGCCATCCCACGACACAGAGGGTTTAAGGTACATAAAGTTGCAGATGTTTCTGGTAACGCCTACAATAAAGATACATAATGACAATTAAAGCTATGACTTAATTCCTGATCGTTGCAAAGTGGAGAGGCTCTAGATCTTCTGGTGGTCGAGTGATTATCTATACGGTCGAGTGTCTTCAGGATTGTCGAGTGGAACATAACTTCATGGTCGAGTGGATGATGATTTTTCTTCGAATGCTCCTGGTACCTTTAGGGATGTCCTTGGGGAGGGTATCTTGAACAGATCCATGACCCTACCCTAGGTACATGGCTTCATCATTAGCCCCCTAATGGATTAGGGTTTGAGTGAGGAAGGAGTTGAGAACACTTCCGACTCATTTTTCGTGCTATGAGTATATCTTGCTCTGGATCAATGAACTGAGGGGATGACACCAACTTTTTTTTCAGTCGCCTTGGTCCATTCTTACTTTTTGTTGAGTGAACTTTTACAGAAGAGTTCCGAATGATGAAGCGAAGGATGTCTTCCATATGACAAGTCGTTCTGCTGTCCGTGGATTTTGCGGGATTCGAATTTTGGGAAGCGCGCCGGATGGGTGAGGCCGTGGTAATCGAGACGGATTAGGCAGGTCGCCTCGATTCCCGTGCCACCTTTTTCGCCGCGTATTGCGCGCGTGACTGTTGCGGGATTTGATAAGATCGTCCGGGCCTACAAGTCAGCCACTCGGAAGTGACCTTATAAAAGGCACTGGACCGAGCTTTTGAACAGTGCGCCCTCATTCTCTTTCTTCTTCCTCGGATTTCTCAGCTGCACCCGCTTCCTCTCTCGGCGTCGTAGCCTCGCTCGGACTTGATCTGCCGCCATGGGAAAGGAGAATACAGTGGCGTTGGAGCGCGCGAAGAAGGCGGCCACGAAGGCGAAAGGAAAGAGGACCAGCCGGGGCAGATCCTCGTCAAGGTCCGGCCTGCCGTCGGGCTAGATCCAGGGCGATTGGATCCGCTCGACGATCAGCCAAGACGACCTCGACGACCTGGTTGAGGGGGGATTGATCCCCCAGAATCGGCATGGCTCTCGAGGAACGAGACCAAGCCGCGGCCACTGGTGGGTGAGTGCGTTCTCCTCGCCACTCATGTCGACCACGGGTTCTCTTTGCCTCCCCATCCTTTCTTTCGTGGTTTTTTGAACTTCTTCCGGGCTCAACTCCACCACTTCACTCCAAACACCATAGTGTATCTTGCTGCCTTTGTGTCAATGTGCGAAAATTTCTTGGGTTGTCGACCGCACTGGGGTCTCTTCAAGCACATATTCACCTGCCGCTCCTAGTCGGTCAAGAAGACTGTCGGTGTCAAAACCGGCAGATCTTGGGTAGGGGGTCCCGAACTGTGCGTCTAAGGCGGATGGTAACAGGAGGCAGGGAACATGATGTTTTATCCAGGTTTGGGCCCTCTTGATGGAGGTAAAACCCTACGTCCTGCTCGATTTATTCTTGATGATATGAGTATTACAAGAGTTGATCTACCACGAGATCGAAGAGGCTAAACCCTAGAAGCTAGCCTATGGTATGATTGTCTGTTGTCCTACGGACTAAAACCCTCCGGTTTATATAGACACCGGAGGGGGCTAGGGTTACACAAGGTCGGTTACAAAGGAGGAGATATACATATCCGTATTGCCTAGCTTGCCTTCCACGCCAAGTAGAGTCCCATCCGGACACGAGACGAAGTCTTCAATCTTGTATCTTCATAGTCCAACAGTCCGACCAAAGGATATAATCCGGCTGTCTGGATACCCCCTAATCTAGGACTCCCTCGGTAGCCCCCAAACCAGGCTTCAATGACGACGAGTCCGATGCGCAGTGTTGTCTTCGGCATTGCAAGGCGGGTTCTTCTCCATATTTCAAACGTTTGTAAAGCAGTGTCCGGCTCCATAAATGTTTGGACCTCTTGGCTTCTGTGCCCAATAAGGGCTATTTTCCACGCGTAGAACGAATACGAGGCGCCAGGGCATTTTTACATTCGCCCCCCTAGCCAGATAAATAAATTGTCTATTAAAAGGACGGGGATTCTCAGATCCAATCCACACCATCCTCCCCCAGCGAGAATCCATCAGAGCATGCTTCGGAAAGATCCATTCCAGCATGACCGACCTCCGCAGCTCCTCTTCCCGCCCCCGTAGCCCTAAGCCCGGTAATTGGGAGAGGTGTTCAGTCCCACACAGTCGATTAGTCGAACTGCAGACTAAGGGATTTCTCCCTCCGGCGTATATGGTGCCCGTTCGAGCTGGGCTTGCCACCTACAATGGCGGGGAGCAAGCGGAGAGCTTTCCCTGTCCCTCTATGGGGGAGTGGGTCTGCCTTGTTCCTTATTTATTAAGGGGACTCGGATTTCCAATTCATCCGTTCCTCCGCGGGCTCCTGGAGTTCTACGGCCTCCAATTACACAATTTCACCCCTGCCTCCATTCTACATATCGCCGGCTATGTTGCTCTCTGCGAGTTGTTCCTGGGCTGCGAGGCTCACTTCGAGCTGTGAAAAAGGCTATTTTGCCTCATCCCTCGCACACAGAGGGGGTCACTTTATCAAGTGGGCGGAGCCGAAATATGGTGCATCGCTGGTACCGGATACCTGTCCGGTACCCCGAAGAAGTCGTCCGAAGACTGGCCTTCGGAATGGTTTTATATGGAGGGTGTTCCCCTTCCGGACCCTGTTCGGCAGGATCTTCCCGAGTTCAGCAATGCCCCTCTGAAGAAACGCTAAAGTTGGCGCCCACGGAGCCCCCAGGTGGAAGACAATGGAGAAGTCCTCTACCCGATGAACCGGATTAAAGCACTGGCTCAATCAGGATTGACAGTAATCGAAGTTATGTCGATTTGCATAATGCGGGGAGTGCAACCACTTCAATATCGTGGGCACCCCTTGTGGTGTTTTAACGGGGCGGATGATGCCACTCGCTGCGGGCACAAGGGTCCGGACAATGCTGCCGCTTTAGCAAAAATTCTGTCCAAATTGTTCAAGGGAGAGGAAGAGGAGTTCATCCGCATCAAGCCACGGGATGGATTTGCCATGAACAATCCTCCAAGATGGGTAAGTTATATCTCCTTACTCCCATTTTTCCCGTATTCTTTGTTGTAAGTATTCACCTTACCACTTTGCGGCAGGAACTGCGAAAAGCCATAAAGGAGGTCAGCAGCCCTTCTCCACAACCAGAGGACCCTGACCGGGCCCTCGACTCCGGACTTGAAGAGGATCCGGTTATATTCGTGGAGCTGATAGACCGGCAGTTCTATCAGTTAAGCTGCGATGATGCCATGGTGGCCATTACTGTTGGGGAACGTTACAGAAAACAAAATTTTTTCTACGGTTTCACCAAGATCCATCTAGGAGTTCATCTAGCAACGAGTGATTGGATGCATCTACGTACCTTGTAGATCGCGAGCGGAAGCGTTCAAAGAACGGGGATGAGGGAGTCGTACTCGACGTGATTCGAATCACCAAAGATCCTAGCACCGAACGGACGGCACCTCCGCGTTCAACACACGTACGGTCAGCGTAACGTCTCCTTCTTCTTGATCCAGCAAGAGGGAAGGAGAGGTTGAGGAAGATGGCACCAGCAGCAGCACGACGGCGTGGTGGTGATGGAGCTGCAGTACTCCGTCAGGGCTTCGCCAAGCGCTATGGAGGAGGAGGAGGTGTTGGAGAGGGAGAAGGAGGCAACCAAAGGCATGAATCAAAAAGCCCTCCTTCCCCACTATATATAGGAGGGCCAAGGGGGGGGCGCCGTCCTAGGAGATCCAATCTCCTAGGGGCGGCGGCCAAGGGAGGTTTCCCTCCCCCCCAAGGCACCTAGGGGTGCCTTCCACTTGTGGGACTCTTCCCCTTTTGGAACCCTAGGTGCATGGGCCTCTTGGGGCTGGTGCCCTTGGCCCATGTAGGCCAAGGCGCACCCCCTACAGTCCATGTGGCCCCCCGGAGCAGGTGGCCCCACCCGGTGGACCCCCGAGACCCTTCCGGTGGTCCCGGTACAATACCGGTGACCCCGAAACTTGTCCCGATGGCCGAAACAGCACTTCCCATATATAAATCTTTACCTCCGGACCATTCCGGAACTCCTCGTGACGTCCGGGATCTCATCCGGGACTCCGAACAACATTCGGGTTACTGCATATACATATCCCTACAACCCTAGCGTCACCGAACCTTAAGTGTGTAGACCCTACGGGTTCGGGAGATATGTAGACATGACCGAGACGACTCTCCGGTCAATAACCAACAGCGGGATCTGGATACCCATGTTGGCTCCCACATACTCCACGATGATCTCATCGGATGAACCACGATGTTGAGGATTCAAGCAACCCCGTATACAATTCCCTTTGTCAATCGGTATGTTACTTGCCTGAGATTCGATCGTCGGTATCCCAATACCTCGTTCAATCTCGTTACCAGCAAGTCACTTTACTCGTACCGTAATGCATGATCCCGTGACCAGACACTTGGTCACTTTGAGCTCATTATGATGATGCATTACTGAGTGGGCCCAGTGATACCTCTTCGTCATACGGAGTGACAAATCCCAGTCTTGATCCGTGTCAACCCAACAGACACTTTCGGAGATACCCGTAGTATACCTTTATAGTCACCCAGTTACGTTGTGACGTTTGGTACACCCAAAGCACTCCTACGGTATCCGGGAGTTACACGATCTCATGGTCTAAGGAAAGGATACTTGACATTGGAAAACTCTAGCAAACGAACTATACGATCTTATGCTATGTTTAGGATTGGGTCTTGTCCATCACATCATTCTCCTAATGATGTGATCTCGTTATCAATGACATCCAATGTCCATAGTCAGGAAACCATGACTATCTGTTGATCAACGAGCTAGTCAACTAGAGGCTTACTAGGGACATGTTGGTGTCTATTATTCACACATGTATTACGATTTCCGGATAACACAATTATAGCATGAATAAAGACAATTATCATGAACAAGGAAATATAATAATAATGCTTTTATTATTGCCTCTAGGGCATATTTCCAACAGTCTCCCACTTGCACTAGAGTCAATAATCTAGTTACATTGTGATGAATCGAACACACATGGAATTCTGGTGTTGATCATGTTTTGCCCTAGGGAGAGGTTTAGTCAACGGATCTGCTACATTCAGGTCCGTATGCACTTTACAAATATCTATGTCTCCATCTTGAACATTTTCACGAATGGAGTTGAAGCGACGCTTGATGTGCCTTGTCTTCTTGTGAAACCTGGGCTCCTTGGCAAGTGCAATAGCTCCAGTGTTGTCATAGAAGAGTTTGATTGGCCCCGACGCATTGGGTATGACTCCTAGGTCGGTGATGAACTCCTTCACCCATATTGCTTCATGTGCTGCCTCCGAGGCTGCCATGTACTCCGCTTCACATGTAGATCCCGCCACGATGCTCTGCTTGCAACTGCACCAGCTTACTGCCCCACCATTCAAAATATACACGTATCCGGTCTGTGACTTAGAGTCATCCAGATCTGTGTCGAAGCTAGCATCGATGTAACCCTTTACGATGAGCTCTTCGTCACCTCCATAAACGAGAAACATTTCCTTAGTCCTTTTCAGGTACTTCAGGATATTCTTGACCGCTGTCCAGTGTTCCTTGCCGGGATTACTTTGGTACCTTCCTACCAAACTTACGGCAAGGTTTACATCAGGTCTGGTACACAACATGGCATACATAATAGAACCTATGGCTGAGGCATAGGGGATCACACTCATCTCTTCTATATCTTCTGCCGTGGTCGGACATTGAGCTGAGCTCAATTTCACACCTTGCAACACAGGCAAGAACCCCTTCTTAGACTGATCCATATTGAACTTCTTCAATATCTTATCAAGGTATGTGCTTTGTGAAAGACCTATGAGGCGTCTTGATCTATCTCTGTAGATCTTAATGCCTAATATATAAGCAGCTTCTCCAAGGTCCTTCATTGAAAAACTTTTATTCAAGTAGGCCTTGATGCTGTCCAAGAGTTCTATATCATTTCCCATCAAAAGTATGTCATCTACATATAATATGAGAAATGCTACAGAGCTCCCACTCACTTTCTTGTAAACACAGGCTTCTCCATAAGTCTGCGTAAACCCAAACGCTTTGATCATCTCATCAAAGCGAATGTTCCAACTCCGAGATGCTTGCACCAGCCCATAAATCGAGCGTTGGAGCTTGCACACCTTGTCAGCATTCTTAGGATCGACAAAACCTTCCGGCTGCATCATATACAATTCTTCCTTAAGGAAACCATTAAGGAATGCCGTTTTGACGTCTATCTGCCATATTTCATAATCATAAAATGCGGCAATTGCTAACATGATTCGGACGGACTTCAGCTTCGCTACCGGTGAGAAAGTCTCATCGTAGTCAACCCCTTGAACTTGTCGATAACCCTTAGCGACAAGCCGAGCTTAATAGATGGTCACATTGCCATCCGCGTTTGTCTTCTTCTTAAAGATCCATTTATTTTCTATGGCTCGCCGCTCAACGGGCAAGTCAGTCAAAGTCCATACTTCGTTTTCATACATGGATCCTATCTCGGATTTCATGGCTTCTAGCCATTTGTCGGAATCCGGGCCCGCCATCGCTTCTTCATAGTTCGAAGGTTCACCGTTGTCTAACAACATGATTTCCAAGATAGTGTTGCCATACCACTCTGGTGTGGAACGTGTCCTTGTGGACCTTCGAATTTCAGTAGGAGCTTGATCAGAAGTATCTTGATCATCATCATTAACTTCCTCTCTAGTCGGTGTAGGCACCTCAGGAACATTTTCTTGAGTTGCGCCATTTTCCGGTTCGAGAGGTAATACTTCATCAAGTTCTACTTTCCTCCCACTTACTTCTTTCGAGAGAAACTCCTTCTCTAGAAAGGATCCATTCTTGGCAACAAAGATCTTGCCTTCGGATCTGAGGTAGAAGGTATACCCAACAGTTTCTTTAGGGTATCCTATGAAGACGCATTTTTCCGACTTGGGTTCGAGCTTTTCAGGTTGAAGTTTCTTGACATAAGCATCACATCCCCAAACTTTTTAGAAACGACAGCTTAGGTTTCTTCCCAAACCATAATTCAAACAGCGTCGTCTCAACGGATTTCGACGGAGCCCTATTTAAAGTGAATGCGGCAGTCTCTAAAGCATACCCCCAAAAAGATAACGGTAAATCAGCAAAAGACATCATAGATCGTACCATATCTAATAGAGTGCGATTACGACGTTCGGACACACCATTACGCTGAGGTGTTCCAGGCGGTGTGAGTTGTGAAACTATTCCACATTTTCTTAAGTGTGTGCCAAACTCATGACTCAAGTATTCTCCTCCACGATCTGATCGCAGAAACTTGATTTTTCTGTCACGTTGATTCTCAACTTCACTCTGAAATTCCTTGAACTTTTCAAAGGTCTCAGACTTGTGTTTCATTAAGTAGACATACCCATATCTACTCAAGTCATCAGTGAGGGTGAGAACATAACGATAGCCACCGCGAGCCTCAACACTCATTGGACTGCACACATCAGTATGTATGATTTCCAATAAGTTGGTTGCTCGCTCCATTGTTCCTGAGAACGGAGTCTTGGTCATTTTACCCATGAGGCATGGTTTGCACGTGTCAAATGATTCGTAATCAAGAGACTCTAAAAGTCCATCAGCATGGAGCTTCTTCATGCGTTTGACACCTATGTGACCAAGGCGGCAGTGCCACAAGTATGTGGGACTATCATTATCAATCTTACATCTTTTGGTATCCACACTATGAATATGTGTAGCATTACGCTCGAGATTCATTAAGAATAAACCATTTACCATCGGAGCATGACCATAAAACATATCTCTCATATAAATGGAACAACCATTATTCTTGGATTTAAATGAGTAGCCATCTCGAATTAAACGAGATCCCGATACAATGTTCATGCTCAAAGCTGGCACTAAATAACAATTATTGAGGTTTAAAACTAATCCCGTAGGTAAATGTAGAGGTAGCGTGCCGACGGCAATCACATCGACCTTGGAACCATTCCCGACGCGCATCGTCACCTCGTCCTTCGCCAGTCTCCGCTTATTCCGCAACTCCTGCTTTGAGTTACAAATGTGAGCAACTGCACCGGTATCAAATACCCAGGAGCTACTACGAGTACTGGTAAGGTACACATCAATTACATGTATTTCACATATACCTTTTGTTTTGCCGGCCTTCTTGTCCGCTAAGTATTTGGGGCAGTTCCGCTTCCAGTGACCACTTCCCTTGCAATAAAAGCACTCAGTCTCGGGCTTGGGTCCATTCTTTGGCTTCTTCCCGGCAGCTTTCCTGCCAGGCGCGGCAACTTCCTTGCCGTCCTTCTTGGAGTTCTTTTTACCCTTGCCCTTCTTGAACTTAGTGGTTTTATTTACCATCAACACTTGATGTTCCTTCTTGACTTCTACCTCTGCTGATTTCAGCATTGCAAATACCTCAGGAATGGTCTTTTGCATCCCTTGCATATTGAAGTTCATCACAAAGCTCTTGTAGCTTGGTGGAAGCGACTGGAGGATTCTGTCAATGACTGCATCGTCCGGGAGATTAACTCCCAGCTGAGTCAAGCGGTTATGTAACCCAGACATAGTGAGTATGTGCACATTGACAGAACTATTCTCCTCCATCTTACAGCTGAAGAACTTGTCGGAGACCTCATATCTCTCGATTCGGGCATGAGCTTGAAAAACCATTTTCAGCTCTTCGAACATCTCATATGCTCCATGTCTCTCAAAATGCTTTTGGAGCCCCGGCTCTAAGCTGTAAAGCATGCCGCACTGAACGAGGGAGTAGTCATCAGCACGTGTCTGCCAAGCGCTCATAACGTCTTGGTTCTGTGGGACGGGTGGATCACCTAGCGGTGCTTGTAGGACATAATCTTTCTTGGCAGCTATGAGGATGATCCTCAGGTTCCAGACCCAGTCCGTATAGTTGCTGCCATCGTCTTTCAGCTTGGTTTTCTCTAGGAACGCGTTGAAGTTGAGGACTACGTTGGCCATTTGATCTACAAGACATATTGTAAAGATTTGAGACTAAGTTCATGATAATTAAGTTCATCTAATCAAATTATTCAATGAACTCCCACTTAGATAGACATCCCTCTTCTAGTCATCTAAGTATAACATGATCCAAGTCAACTAGGCCGTGTCCGATCATCACGTGAGACGGACTAGTCAACGTCGGTGAACATCTTCATGTTGATCGTATCTTCTATATGACTCATGCTCGACCTTTCGGTCTTCTGTGTTCCGAGGCCATGTCTATACACATGCTAGGCTCGTCAAGTAAACCTAAGTGTTTGCATGTGTAAATCTGTCTTACACCCGTTATATGTGAACGTTAGAATCTATCACACCCGATCATCACGTGGTGCTTCGAAACAACGAACTGTCGCAATGGTGCACAGTTAGGGGGAACACTTTCTTGAAATTATTATGAGGGATCATCTTATTTACTACCGTCGTTCTAAGTAAACAAGATGAAAAACATGATAAACATCACATGCAATCAAATAATAATAGTGACATGATATGGCCAATATCACATAGCTCCTTTGATTTCCATCTTGGGGCTCCATGATCATCTTGTCACCGGCATGACACCATGATCTCCATCATTGTGTCTCCATGAAGTTGCTCGCCAACTATTACTTCTACTACTATGGCTAACGTGTTTAGCAATAAAGTAAAGTAATTTACATGGCGTTTCTCAATGACACGCAGGTCATACAAAAAATATAGACAACTCCTATGGCTCCTGCCGGTTGTCATACTCATCGACATGCAAGTCGTGATTCCTATTACAATAGCATGAACATCTCATACATCACATATAGATCATTCATCATTCATCACAACTTTGGCCATATCACATCACAAAGCACTTGCTGCAAAAACAAGTTAGACGTCCTCTAATTGTTGTTGCAAGTTTTACGTGGCTGAAGTAGGGTTCTAGCAAGAATGTTTTCTTACCTACGTGAAAGCCACAACGTGATTTGTCAACTTCTATTTACCCTTCATAAGGACCCTTTTCATCAAATCCGCTCCAACTAAAGTAGGAGAGACAGACACCCGCCAGCCACCTTATGCAACTTGTGCATGTTAGTCGGTGGAACCGGTCTCACGTAAGCGTACGTGTAAGGTTGGTCCGGGCCGCTTCATCCCACAATACCGTTGAAGCAAGATAAGACTAGTAGCGGCAAGAAAGTTGACAACATCTATGCCCACAACAAATTGTGTTCTACTCGTGCAAGAAGAACTACGCATAGACCTAGCTCATGATGCCACTGTTGGGGAACGTTGCAGAAAACAAAATTTTTTCTACGGTTTCACCAAGATCCATCTAGGAGTTCATCTAGCAACGAGTGATTGGATGCATCTACGTACCTTGTAGATCGCGAGCGGAAGCGTTCAAAGAACGGGGATGAGGGAGTCGTACTCGACGTGATTCGAATCACCGAAGATCCTAGCACCGAACGGACGGCACCTCCACGTTCAACACACGTACGGTCAGCGTAACATCTCCTTCTTCTTGATCCAGCAAGAGGGAAGGAGAGGTTGAGGAAGATGGCACCAGCAGCAGCACGACGGCGTGGTGGTGATGGAGCTGCAGTACTCCATCAGGGCTTCGCCAAGCGCTATGGAGGAGGAGGAGGTGTTGGAGAGGGAGAAGGAGGCAACCAAAGGCATGAATCAAAAAGCCCTCCTTCCCCACTATATATAGGAGGGCCAAGGGGGGGGGCGCCGGCCTAGGAGATCCAATCTCCTAGGGGCGGCGGCCAAGGGAGGTTTCCCCCCCCCCCAAGGCACCTAGGGGTGCCTTCCACTTGTGGGACTCTTCCCCTTTTGGAACCCTAGGTGCATGGGCCTCTTGGGGCTGGTGCCCTTGGCCCATGTAGGCCATGGCGCACCCCCTACAGCCCATGTGGCCCCCCGGGGCAGGTGGCCCCACCCGGTGGACCCCCGGGACCCTTCCGGTGGTCCCGGTACAATATCGGTGACCCCGAAACTTGTCCCGATGGCCGAAACAGCACTTCCCATATATAAATCTTTACCTCCAGACCATTCCGGAACTCCTCATGACATCCGGGATCTCATCCGGGACTCCGAACAACATTCAGGTTACTGCATATACATATCCCTACAACCCTAGCGTCACCGAACCTTAAGTGTGTAGACCCTACGGGTTCGGGAGATATGTAGACATGACCGAGACGACTCTCCGGTCAATAACCAACAGCGGGATCTGGGTACCCATGTTGGCTCCCACATACTCCACGATGATCTCATCGGATGAACCACGATGTCGAGGATTCAAGCAACCCCGTATACAATTCCCTTTGTCAATCGGTATGTTACTTGCCCAAGATTCGATCGTCGGTATCCCAATACCTCGTTCAATCTCGTTACCGGCAAGTCACTTTACTCGTACCGTAATGCATGATCCCGTGACCAGACACTTGGTCACTTTGAGCTCATTATGATGATGCATTACTGAGTGGGCCCAGTGATACCTCTCCATCATAGGGAGTGACAAATCCCAGTCTTGATCTGTGTCAACCCAACAGACACTTTCGGAGATACCCGTAGTATACCTTTATAGTCACCCAGTTACGTTGTGATGTTTGGTACACCCAAAGCACTCCTACGGTATCAGGGAGTTACACGATCTCATGGTCTAAGGAAAGGATACTTGACATTGGAAAACTCTAGCAAACGAACTATACGATCTTATGCTATGTTTAGGATTGGGTCTTGTCCATCACATCATTCTCCTAATGATGTGATCTCGTTATCAATGACATCCAATGTCCATAGTCAGGAAACCATGACTATCTGTTGATCAACGAGCTAGTCAACTAGAGGCTTACTAGGGACATGTTGGTGTCTATTATTCACACATGTATTACGATTTCCGGATAACACAATTATAGCATGAATAAAGACAATTATCATGAACAAGGAAATATAATAATAATGCTTTTATTATTGCCTCTAGGGCATATTTCCAACAATTATGGCCGACTATCCCGGACTGCTTCCTGCATCGCACATAAGAAAACCAAAAAATCCCAACTCCAAAAACTAGGATCCCCTGTTAGACACTTCACCTACCATATACATATGGCATTTTTATAGGGAAGGCATTCGGGACGCCCTGCCGAACCCGCATCAACTTTCCAACAAGAGGCACCGAGGTTGGGCAGGCCAAAAAGGAAGGCGGTCAGGACGGAGACGCCGGCGCAAAGGTATAATAGAAACCCCGCTTCGTGGTTGTTGTCTTTCTCGAAATGTAATGACGCCCGTGTTTCTTTAACAGAAAAAACGCTCACCGGAATATGTTCGGCGATGTTGCTAATCACGCTTCCACTAGTTGGGTGCCAGTACTGGACATAGAGGCGGAAGCCGATATGGGGCGGGCGCCGGATAATCCCCCTACAGAGGATGCAGATAGATTATCCGCTACAAACTCAGAAGTGGAAAGCGCCATGAATCATAGGAGCCGCCGGGCCGTACTCCGTGACGCTTGTTTCTCACCAGAGGCATTTGATGCCTTCAATTTTGGAGAGGCGTACCTCTGTGCTGCTCAAGATGGTCTAGCCAGAGCCACGGATCAATATGTAAAGGATGTACGGGTAAGTAAATCTGACGATTTATATGTATCAGTAGCCCCTGAGACTTGAAACAGTTAGCAGAACTGATTTAAGGATCATCTTTATTGTGCAGGTTCTTACATAGAAGAATACTAGGCTGTCACAGGAACTGGAGGAATGCAAGACCCAACTGCGGGCCGCTGTTGCCGCATTGAAGGAACCGAAAAAGTCTCCCGCTGGTAACATTTACTTTAAAGAATGATGGTTACCATATAGTGTGCAGCATGGCTGCAGATCTAGCAATAGATGTTGCAGATGAATCCGGAGAAAATCCGGAGGACCAGCCTGTCGTGCGGCTGCTAGAGGCTGGCAAACACGTGCTGACTAAGGTTAGGCGGGAGAAAAACAATCTCCAAGATGCCAATATCAAGCTGAGCGTGGAACTAAAAGACGTTCGAGCCCAACTTGCACACTCCGAGAAGGAGAATAAGCGGCTTCGGCGCGGCATTTTCAGTAAGTGCTTGAACGAATCCTTTTGAAGGAGTTCGGCGAAGAAGCCGACTAACAGCATTATGTCTGTAGGTATGCTGATGGGTCGCCCGCGGAGGAAATTCTCGGGTCTGTGGGTGATCTTCTATCCGAGCTCTCACATCTACACGAACAAGTTCGGCAGGTGATGCAAGGTGTTGCCCAGGCATTGTGGCCATCCGTCTCCCTGCCAGAAGGCATTGGAGAGCTTACGGAGAAGCTCAAGGGAGCACGGCGGCGCTTCCGATTATGGAAGATATCGTCCTGCCATCAAGATGTCAGAGAAGCCTGGGCCATGGTGAAGACGCGGTATACCGAGGCTGGCCCAAATCACATGGCCGAGGTCGGACCTGTGGGGCCCGACGGAAAAGAGATCCTCGTTAGCTTAGTTTATGGGCAAGTAGAAGTGGCCGCAAAGTATTCCCAATAGGATTGTATGCTAGACCGCCTGTTGGATGGTATAGAAGAGGAATTTAGTCAGTCTGCATGACTATGTAATTAAAGTGACATGTATAATGCCTTCTAGCCGGATTGTAGATCATTTGTCTTGGCGGATCTTTTCGCTTCAACTTCGGGACCCGATAGTCCAGAGTGTATCCGAATACCCGCTCAGTTATATAAGAACCGGGGTATGCGTGGAGACCAGGCATAGGGGTCATTAGTGCTTGAACAGACAAGTGCCCAACTAGTTATGTTATATTACATGGGTAGTAAGAAACATCTTCCAAGGAGAATAGTTCCGTTAAGGGTTCCTTTCCCTGGGTAAGCATGCCCTAAAGTGCATGTCCGGACTGCGATAGGAAATGCAGGAAAAACATCTGGGGGTAGATATGGAAAATAAATAAAAAACATCTTTTGTTCACCGACTAAATATTCCCTTAAGAATGCTAGCTTTCGGCTTCACCCAGTCTGAGGTACACATCCGGCTGATCCGGCAGTAACAATTGCAGAGGTGCTCCCCTTATGCCCTAGCCGAATTAACGGGAACGTAGGGCATAAATACAAGAGCTAGGCAACCCAGCTTGGCCAAAACTTAAGTCATATCGATGCATATAATGGCGAAAAAAGGTACATGCGGAAGCATAACACATGTGCAGGGCACGAGGCTCAGATAAATAAATAAGCTTCTGTGAAAGAAGCCCCCATGTATGATGAGCGCAGCTAGCGCATCTATAATGTGCAAGCGAGGCACAAGTTGGCCTTTGAAGGCCTAAAGAAGGAATAAAAGAAAGAAAGAAAAACAAGGCAGATAATGTATATGCAAAAAATGGACAGAGGAAGGAGACGAACATAGAGTCCGGCGCTAGGCGTAGAATCTTCGGAGCCTGGCCGCGTTCCATGGGTTCGGCTCGAGTCGATTAGTCGATGCATCCCGCGGTCGGTACACTCCACCAGTCAGCACTTGGTCAATAATGAAGGGACCTTCCCATTTGGGCTCGAGCTTGTTCTTTTTCTTATCCGGCAGGCATAGAACTAGTTCACCAACGTTATAAGTTTTGGCCCGTACTTCTCTGCTTTGGTATCTGCGAGCTTGTTGCTGATAAAATGCGGAACGGGCTTTTGCTATGTCGCACTCCTCCTCCAGGGTGTCCAGACTGTCCTGCCGATCGAGCTCGGCTTCTCTTTCTTCGTACATGCGCACTCGAGGTGAGTCATGAATTATGTCACAGGGCAAAACTGCCTCTGCGCCGTACACCATAAAGAAGGGTGTATATCTGGTACTACGATTCGGCGTGGTCCGCAGCCCCATGAGTACGGAGTCGAGCTCCTCTACCCAGTGCGTGTTAGACTCTGTTAAGGAACACACTAATCTGGGTTTAATGCCGCTCATTATAAGACCGTTTGCTCGCTCAACTTGGCCGTTGGTTTGTGGGTGATAGACTGAAGCATAATCGAGCTTGATGCCCATTTTACTGCACCAGAGTTTTACCTCATCGGCAGTGAAGTTCGTGCCGTTGTCAGTGATGATGCCGTGGGGGACACCATAACGGTGTACTACCCCGGATATGAAGTCTATCACTGGTTCGGATTCGGCTGTTTTAACAGGTTTGGCCTCTATCCATTTGGTGAATTTATCCACCATGACCAGTAAGTATTTTTTCTTGTGGGTTCCCCCTTTAAGGGGTCCAACCATGTCAAGCCCCCAGACCGCGAAGGGCCATGTAATGGGGATTGTTTGGAGGGCGGTGGGTGGCATGTGGCTTTGATTTGCAAAGAGCTGGCAACCGGCGCAACGTTGGACCAAGTCATGTGCATCTGCCTGGGCCGTTGGCCAATAGTATCTTGTACGGAAGGCCTTGCTTACAAGAGCCCGGGCTGTGGCATGGTGACCGCTGAGTCCGGCATGAATTTCTGCCAAAAGGTTCCGCCCTTCCTCTTCGGAGATGCATCTTTGAAGGACTCCAGCAGTGCTTTTTTTGTATAATTCTCCCTCATGGACCCTGTAGGCCTTGCATCGCCGCACTATGCAGCGTGCCTCATTTTGGTCCTCCGGAAGTTTCTGTCTAGTTAGGTAGGCCAGGAATGGTTCTGTCCACGGGATAATGATGGCCATTATTACGTGGGCTGAAGGTGTTATTTCGGTGGCGGAGCCTCCAATTGTGTCAGAGTGTTCGGTATCGGGTATTTTGGCCGGGTCCGGACTATTGTTACCGGTGTCCCCTTCCCATACTACAGATGGATTGAACAGCCTCTCCAAAAATATGTTGGGGGGACCGCATCGCGTTTTGCGCCAATGCGGGCGAGGATATCCGCCGCCTGATTGTTTTCCCGAGCCACATGGTGAAATTCGAGCCCTTCGAACCGAGCTGACATTTTTAGGACAGCGTTTCGATAGGCCGCCATTTTCGGATCCTTGGCGTCAAAGTCTCCATTTATTTGGGATATTGCGAGGTTTGAATCCCCACACACCTCCAGGCGTTGAATTCCCATGGAGACTGCCATCCGAAGACCATGCAACAGAGCTTCGTATTCGGCTGCGTTGTTGGAGTTTGTATACAATATTTGCAGTACGTACTGAACGGTATCTCCGGTTGGGGACGTCAGGATGACACTAGCCCCTAGACCAACCAACATTTTAGAACCGTCGAAGTGCATGATCCAATTGGAGTATGCGTCGTACTCTTTAGGGAGTTTGGCCTTCGTCCATTCGGCGACAAAGTCGGCCAATACTTGCGACTTAATGGCTCGCCGAGGTTTGTATGTTATGTCGAACGGGAGAAGCTCAATGGCCCATTTGGCAATCCGGCCCATAGCGTCGCGGTTGTTTCTAATATCATTAAGTGGCACTTCTGAGGCTACTGTAATCGAACACTCTTGAAAGTAGTGTCACAGCTTCCGGGATGCCATGAATACCGCATAGGCTATCTTTTGATAATGTGGGTACCATGATTTGCATGGAGTGAGGACAGTGGATACATAGTATACGAGCTTTTGAAGAGGGAATTTATGTCCGTCGGCTTCTCGTTCGACGATGAGCACTGCGCTTACAACTTGATGAGTTGCCGCAATGTACAACAACATTGGTTTGCCGATGTTTGGAGCGGCCAAGATTGGATTGGTTGCCAAAATGGCCTTTATTTCTTCCAATCCGGCTGTGGCAGCGTCCGTCCACTCGAAGTGTTCGGTGCGCCGAAGGAGGCGATAAAGGGGTAAAGCCTTTTCTCCTAAGTGGGAGATAAAGCGGCTTAGAGCCGCCACGCATCCAGTTAACTTCTGGATTTGTTTGAGGTCTGTTGGGGGAGTCAACTGTGAGAAAGCTCGGATTTTGGCCGGATTAGCTTCAATACCTCTACTGGAGACAATGAAACCCAGGAGCTCTCCGGCTGGTACGCTGAAAACGCATTTTTCCGGATTGAGCTTGATGTCGTATGTTTGGAGGTTGTCGAATGTGAGCCTCAAGTCGTCTATCAAAGAGTCGACGTGTTTGGTTTTGATGACCACATCGTCTACGTATGCCTCTACTCTTTTGCCGATTTGTTTCTCTAGACTTGTCTGAATCATGCGCTGATATGTTGCGCCGGCGTTTTTGAGCCCAAAAGGCATTGTGTTGAAACAGAAGGGACCGTATGGTGTGATGAATGCCGTTGCGGCTTGGTCGGACTCCGCCATCTTGATTTGGTGGTAACAGGAGTATGCGTCGAGGAAACAGAATGACTCGTGTCATGCGGTAGCATCAATAATTTGATCGATGCGGGGAGGGGGAAGGGATCCTTTGGGCAAGCTTTATTGAGGTCCTTGAAATCGACACAAAGGCGCCAGGATTTATCCTTCTTTGTAACCATCACCAGGTTTGCTAGCCAGTCCGGGTGTTTTATTTCTCTGATGAATCCGGCCTCCAATAACTTGGCTAGTTCCTCTCCCATGGCCTGTCTCTTAGGTTTGGAGAAACGCCGAAGAGCTTCCTTGACCAGCTTGAATCCCTTTAGGATATTGAGGCTATGCTCGGCCAGCCTGCGTGGGATTCCTGGCATGTCTGAGGGATGCCAGGCGAATATGTCCCAATTCTCGCGCATGAACTCTCGTAGTGCGGCGTGCACGATGGGGTTTAACTGTGCCCCGATGGAGGCTGTTTTTGTAGGGTCTGTTGGGTGGACTTGGAATTTGACTACTTCATCCGCTGGTTTAAAAGAGGTGGACTTGGATCTCTTATCGAGTATCACGTCGTCTCTGTCCACTGTGGAGCATAGCGTGGTTAATTCCTCGGCCGAGAGGGCTTCGGATAATGCCTCGAGGGCCAATGCGGCTGTTTTGTTTTCGGCGCGGAGAGCTGTGTCCGGATCACTGGCGAGGGTGATGATTCTGTTGGGCCCGGGCATTTTGAGCTTCATGTACCCATAATGGGGTACGACTTGGAAGATCGTGAACGCCTCACGTCCTAAAAGGGCGTGGTATCCACTGCTGAACGGGGCCACTTGAAATATAATTTTCTTCGGACCTATAGTTCTCTGGCGTACCGAATACCACATCTAGTGTGATTTTCCCAGCGCATCATGCCTCCCTACTGGGTATGATTCCCCTGAAGGTTGTGCTACTTTGCTCAATGTGGTTCCAGTCTATTTCCATTTTTTGAAGAGTTTCCTCATAGATGAGGTTTAATCCGCTGCCGCCGTCCATGAATACTTTGGTGAGTCGAAAGCCGCCCACAATTGGACTGAGGACCAGTGCGGCTGGTGCTCGGGCTATTCGGAATTTAGGTTCGTCACTGGCATTGAAGGTAATAGCCGTGTCACTCCATGGATTTATTGCTGCTACATGGCAGATTTCGGCCATGCTGCGGAGTGTTCGTTTGCACCTATTATTTGACGCGAAGGTCTCAAAGACTGTTAACACCGTATTGTTATCCACGGGATGGTGCTCTGTGGCATTTGAGATAAGAAGATCCTCACCACTTTTGGCCACCTGCCGGAGTATCCAACATGCTCTAAGGTTGTGCATTGGTATTGTATCCGCTGTACTATGAATTTTGTAGGGTCCGTTAAGCCATCCCTCCAGTACGGTTCCGTGCCCCATAGAGGGTTTTTGTTTCTTTGCAACTAGCTCGGGTGTCTTATTATAGTGCACCCTTTTACTTCAGACTGGGTGTATATTCGGAGCCGGATTATCCCAAAATTTCGTTTCGGTTTTCTAGGCGCTTTCCATTGCACAGTACTTTTGTACTATGGACGCCTATTCAGCGAAGCATGATATGTCACAGTGACTTAAGGCGTTAAGGATTCCCTTGTCCGTGCAATTATTGCAGAAAAGTGAGATTGCATCTTCCTCGCGACAGTCCTTAACCTTGATCATCACAAGGAGGAATCTGGCCCAATAATGATGTACTGTTTCATGGGGCTCTTGCCTGATGTGGGAAAGATCATTTATGTCTGGGTGGGTGGGTGGATTTGAGTCCGAACCCCTACCCGATCTGAGACCGAGGGGCCGAGGAGTTTCCAATCTTGGAAGTTCGGGTTCCGGAGTGCTGCCCGATAAGTCTGGCCCGCTGCCTGATTCTAGATTCAGGGCTTGGGTGATGTCCTCCCGTAAGCGGGTATCCGGCTCGGAGAGCTCAGGAATCCGTACATAGTTAGTCCTCAAAATAGAGGAAGAGTTGCCGCATTGTTCCTCCACCACCGCAACGTGATGGGTGACCGATGGAGAGTTAATCTCCCTTTGATCGGGTTTAAGCCCAATCCGATCATAGTCCGTAGCGACTCCCAAGGCGGCGATGCGATCCAAGAGTTTGTTTAGGGAAGAGAGCTCCATTGGATCCATCTGCTCGGCGAATTCCGAGCTGACATGGAGGCTGTTTTTGATGACCCGAGAAGTCATCGTCGGTGCAACGGCCGAACAGGCAGTCATGACGAAACTGCCTAGCCAGAGAGTTTGGCCGACAGGCAGAGCTCCCCCGGTGGTAATGTCGTTTTTAACAACGAGATGAGGCATCCTTCCTTACGGCGACGTCACAGAGGAATTCTCAATGAAAGCACCAATGTCAGTGTCAAAACCGGCGGATCTCGGGTAGGGGGTCCTGAACTGTGCGTCTAAGGCGGATGGTAACAGGAGGTAGGGAACACGATGTTTTACCCAGGTTCGGGCCCTCTTGATGGAGGTAAAACCCTACGTCCTGCTCGATTTATTCTTGATGGTATGAGTATTACAAGAGTTGATCTACCACGAGATCGGAGAGGCTAAACCCTAGAAGCTAGCCTATGGTATGATTGTCTGTTGTCCTACGGACTAAAACCCTCCGGTTTATAGACACCGGAGGGGGCTAGGGTTACACAAGGTCGGTTACAAAGGAGGAGATATACATATCCGTATTGCCAGTAGAGTCCCATCCGGACACGAGACGAAGTCTTCAATCTTGTATCTTCATAGTCCAACAGTCCGGCCAAAGGATATAATCCGGCTATCCGGATACCCCCTAATCCAGGACTCCCTCAAAGGACAACCCGAGTGACGAGAGGACACACGTGATCCAGATGTGCGGGGGCCTTGGAATCCAAATGAGGAACAAGAGCACCTTCCCAACTATGATCCTTCCTGACTCGGTCCAGGGCTGGCAGTCGACCTGGTTTTACTGTAAGGACCAGCCGACCCCGGGTCAGTCGACTGGACTTCCCCCCTTTTGCTTGGCTCAAGTGGAGAAGCCCTCCTCCTTGAGGGTGATCCCGGAAGAGAAGGCGCATGTGAAGGCGTCGGTCGAGCGGGTCGTCCAACTCGTCCACGACGGGGTGACTCGAATGGACCTGCTGGAGGTCTTTCTCAGTCGACGCATCCAACCACTCCAAGCCCGTGACCATCCGATGTGGATGTACTCGGGACTCGAGGACTCCACTCGGATCCACCCGGAGGACGTTAGTGAAAACTCGGTGGAGAAGTGGCTGAGAGGAATCACCAGCAACAAAGATAATCCCCGGGGGTCTAGGAGGGTGATTCCATTCGACCATTCGCGCCAGCTAGAATAGGTATGATTCTGCATTGTCAAGTATCTTCTCAATTCACTATGTAACACCTTGTTGACGGTCGACTGTATTTCTTCCGTTCATTGTCTTTTCAGGCTTTCATTGATATGTACTCGATGCCCAATGTAGTGCAGGAGAAAGACGTCGAGGAAGGGGCGAGCGGGGGCGAGAGTGGCGAGTGGCACTCGGATGCAGAGGAGGACGAGGAGAGCGACGACTCGAGTGATGACGAAGAGGTCGACTCGCCTCCTCGCAGAGAGAGGAGGTCCAAGCACGGTCAAGACCCGACGAGTGCCCCGGTCCTAGCGGCAGCACCGACTGGGCATTCTTCGAAGCGCCCTCGGACGTCTTCCCCAGCGCCGACTGAGAAGGTATCTAAACAGCTCAAGACTGTGCCGCCTCCTGTGCCCAAAGCATCGAAAGCCACCTCCTCTAAACCACCGAAGGCTTTGCCCAGAATCAAAGTGACCGTCCCCACCATCTCCGGGTAATCATCTGATCCGTTCTTTTAGTTGGCTCGAGCAACAGAACATAACCGACTGAATGTTGACATTTGCAGTGCTGCTACATCTGGAACTTCTTCTTACCAATATAGAGATGAGGAGATGGAGGACGCGGTTACCTCCAACCCAGGTAAAAACTCTTATGATCTTGTTCTTGATTACTTGGTCGATTAAATTCTAGCGATTCACTTGGGGTCGACTGATTTCTCTGCAGATCCACCCAACGTCATCGATCTTCCAGATGATGATGAAGATGTGGCCCCTAGGCCCAGAAAAAACAAAAAAGGTAGCAGCTGGCAAGACGTCTCAGCAGGGACCGACGACAACACCAACTGCCCGGCAATCTAAAGACGCAGGCGGGGCCTCTGTAACTTTCGTTGTACCACTGTCGAGTGAGCGCCCTGCACCGTCGATTGTACTGGTGTTCCCTTCAGTCGTCCAACCTCATGCTTCGGAGCTCCAAGATGCCGCACCTGGGTCGTCTGCCCCCTTCTTCACCAACTACCATGTTCCGGAAAACCAGTCGGACGCGGCTGCGGAAGCCATCCGTCAGGCTAACGTGACAATGGAGCGGATGAAGACGGTGCACGAGAATAGCCAGGCTGCTTACGATGCCAGCGCTGCTCTCCGGGCCAATGTCCAGGTAAGTAAACTTTCGACTGACCTTGTTCTATTAGGATATGCTACCTGAAATATTTTCTTCCATACAATCTCTTATTGTTTGCGTCGAATCTGTATGCCCATTGGGTGTTTTGTTGTCTTTGGTACTTGCGCTCTTCCACTCGGTCTGGGCGAGTAGGATCTGAACTGGTGGGGGCACGCTAAGTGCACCTACTGGGTGTAGTCCCCGAGACCGCAGTTGACTGCGGGCAGTCGACTGGGGTCTGAGTTCTTTTTCTTTCTTTTCTTCCACTCGACCCGGGCGGACCTGTCGAATGAGATCTGAACCAGCGGGGGCACGTCAAGTGCACCCACTCGGTGTAGTCCTTGAGACCACGGTCGACTGCTGGTAGTTGGCCAGGCTCTGAATAGTTCTTTTCTCTTCTTCTTCTTTTTTTACTTGACCCGGGCGGACCGGTCGAGTTGGGTCTGAATCAGTGGGGGCACGCCAAGTGCACCCGCTGGGTGTAGTCCCCGAGACCGCAGTCGACTGCGGGCAGTCGACTGGGGTCTAAGTGAAATTTTAAGTTCTATTCACTCGGAAGTAAATAACCTTTGATCTTGTCGATTGACACGTCTTTTACCTCCTGCATAAATCTTGTTCTCTCATTTCTAAGTTTTCCGAGTTTGAGGAGAAGAAGAGGCAACTCAACCTCAACTTGGAGTTGGCCCGACAAAAGTTGAAGAAAGCCGAAGCTGAAGCTGCTGGTATGGAAGGTAGCTGCCTGTTGACTATTCATGTTGATCGTCTTTTAAGATATTTCTTTGATCTCTTGTTTGATCCGATTGCTTCTTTTGCAGAGAAAATGAGGTTGGCTCTGGAGAAGAAGGACTTGGACCTTGCAGCTGCACAGAAGGAAGCTCAAGACAAGACTGCCCTTGCAGACCAGAAGCTGGCTTCGGTCGGAGCGTTGGAAGGGGAGGTGAACAAGCTGAAGTCCTGTCTCAATGAGTCTAACCGAGAATTAAGTCGTATGAAGAAGGATAAGATTGCCCTGAATGAGCAGCTGGAGTCTGCCGTCCGCAAGAGAAATGACACGGAAGCCTATCTGAGAACTCTTGCCAAGAAGCTCTATCTTATGTTGGAAGGTACTCCTTTTAATCCGACTGCTTTCCTGCTTGCAAGTTAATCATGTCCAGTCGACTCACTAACTCTTTGACTGCAGAATTCGGCCAAAACTTTGACGAGGAAACCGTAAGGATCGAGACTGGTCTAGATCCTATCGTTTCTCCGGTTTGCGACGAGACTGCCATGAACGTGCTTCGACTGGAATCTCATGTCGCCAGCGTCACAAGTTATCTCGCATGCCTAAAGGTGGCAGTTTCACGGATTGACTCATCACTCTGGCCAGGGGCGACGCTTCAAAATGACATGGAATCTCTGATGGCTCGGCTCAATGAGATTCCTGGTCGAGTGCAAGAATGGAAGAAGTCCTCTACCCGGTGTGGTGCTGACGTGGCGTTGTCCTTGGTCAGAGTCCACTGCAAGGAAGCTCGTGAAGACAAGCTGGCGGCGATCAAGGTCACCAACACCAAAAGGCACGACTTCCAGTCCTTTATGGAGACTTTCATCGCTGCTGCCACTCGGATCGCAGATGGAATCGACTTGGACGAATTCGTCGAACCCGCCAGCCCTTCTCCTGCCAAGTGAACAAACTATGAGATTTAAACCTGTCTTAAATTTGCCTCGGAATGCTGAGTGGTTGCTGTAACCATTAAACTCCTTCATGCTTGATGCTCGAATACTTTTGATTTGTTGCTTGGAACTTTAGGATTTATCCGAACTGCTTTTGAGTATACTTGCGATTACTTTTGGGATCTGCTCCGTTGTATTTGTGGCATAGCTTGGAGGAGAAGGTTGCAGTCGACCTGCGCCTCGCCATCCTTGCGGACAAGGATGGAGCGCATGTTGTATTTGTGGCATAGCTCGGAGGAGAAGGTTGCAGTCGACCTGCGCTTCGTCGTCCTTGCGGACAAGGATGGAGCGTACTTTATATTTGTGGCGTAGCTCGGAGAAGAGGGCCGCGGTCGACCTGCACCTCGTCGTCCTTGCGGGTAGGGATGGAGCGTACGTTGTACTTGTGGTGCAGCTCTTAGGGAAAGGATTTTACAAACTTAGGCGAGTAATGGACTACAGCTAAGCCCCCGAGTGGGAGGGTTGCTCACCACTCGATAGGATTTTACAAACTTAGGCGAGTATTGGACTGCAGCTAAGCCCCTGAGTGGGAGGATTGCTCACCACTTGGTAGGGTTTTACAAACTTAGGCGAGTACTGGACTGTAGCTAAGCCCCCCGAGTGGGAGGATTGCTCACCACTCGATAGGATTTTACAAACTTAGGCGAGTACTGGACTGCAACTAAGCCCCCGAGTGGGAGGATTGCTCACCACTCGGTAGGATTTTACAAACTTAGGCGAGTAGTAGACTGCAGCTAAGCCCCCGAGTGGGAGGATTGCTTACCACTCGGTAGGATTTTACAAATTTAGGCGAGTACTAGACTGCAGCTAAGCCCCCGAGTGGGAGGATTGCTCACCACTCAGTAGGATTTTACAAACTTAGGCGAGTATTGGACTGCAGCTAAGCCCTCGAGTGGGAGGATTGCTCACCACTCGGTAGGATTTTACAAACTTAGGCGAGTACTGGACTGCAGCTAAGCCCCCGAGTGGGAGGATTGCTCACCACTCGGTAGGATTTTACAAACTTAGGCGAGTACTGTACTGCAGCTAAGCCCCCGAGTGGGAGGATTGCTCACCACTCGATAGGATTTTACAAACTTAGGCTAGTACTGGACTGCAGCTAAGCCCCCCGAGTGGGAGGATTGCTCTCCACTCGGTAGGATTTTTCAAACTTAGGCAAGTACTGGACTGCAGCTAAGCCTCCGAGTGGGAGGGTTGCTCTCCACTCGGTAGGATTTTACAAACTTAGGCGAGTACTGGACTGCAGCTAAGCCCCCGAGTGGGAGGGTTGCTCTCCACTCGGTAGGATTTTCAAACTTAGGTGAGTACTGGACTGCAGCTAAGCCCTCGAGTGGGAGGGTTGCTCTCCACTCGGTAGGATTTTACAAACTTAGGCGAGTACTGGACTGCAGCTAAGCCTCCGAGTGGGAGGGTTGCTCTCCACTCGGTAGGATTTTACAAACTTAGGCGAGTACTGGACTGCAGCTAAGCCCCCGAGTGGGAGGGTTGCTCTCCACTCGGTAGGATTTTCAAACTTAGGCGAGTACTGGACTGCAGCTAAGCCCTCGAGTGGGAGGGTTGCTCTCCACTTGGTAGGATTTTACAAACTTAGGCGAGTACTGGACTGCAGCTAAGCCCCCGAGTGGGAGGGTGGCTCACCACTCGGTAGGTTGTTTGAAAACTTAGGCTAAACGGATTCACAGCTAAGTCACCCACTGAGGGTTTTCAGACGTAAACAAAAGCAACAACAATCGTGCCAGAGGACTGTAAAGATCTTGTCTTTGATAAACAAATTACAAAGGTACTTCTTATTACACTTTATTCGAACGAGTACTTAAGTATAAAAGGGGCGGAGCAGCTCCGCATTCCAAGCTCGTGGCTCATCTTTCTGATGCTCGACACTGTAAAGATGGTATGCTCCACTGTGGAGAACTCTGGTGATGATGAAGGGGCCTTCCCAAGCAGGGGCGAGCTTGTGTGGCTTCTGTTGATCCACTCGAAGAACCAAGTCTCCCTCTTGAAAGGCTCGACCCCTCACATTTCGGGCGTGGAATCGACGCAAGTCTTGCTGATAAATGGTCGACCGGATCAAGGCCATCTCTCTTTCCTCCTCTAAGAGATCGACTGAATCTTGCCGGGCCTGTTCTGCTTCTTCTTCAGAGAAGAGATCGACTCGGGGTGCATTGTGGAGCAGGTCACTTGGTAGAACAGCTTCGGCTCCATAGACCCAAAAAGAAAGGAGTTCGTCCAGTCGACCGATTAGGAGTTGTCCTCAAACCCCAAAGATCTGATGGAAGTTCATCGATCCAAGCGCCTGCTGCGTGTTTTTGAGATCACACATCAGTCGGGGTTTCAGTCCTTTGAGAATTAGGCCATTTGCTCTTTCTGCTTGTCCATTCGACTGCGGGTGAGCGACTGAAGCATAGTCGACTCGTGTGCCTTGAGAAGCGCAGAAAGCTCTAAACTCGTCAGAATCGAAGTTCAACCCGTTGTCAGTGATGATACTATGTGGAACTCCATATCTGAATGTCAATTCTCTGATAAAACTGACAGTGGTGCTGGCTTCAAGGTTCTTGATAGGTTTAGCTTCAATCCATTTGGTAAAATTGTCGACTGCTATGAGCACATGAGTGAAGCCGCTCCTACCAGTTCTCAGTGGTCCAACCATATCCAATCCCCATACAGCAAAGAGCCAGACGAGGGGAATGGTCTTCAGGGCTGACGCTGGCTTGTGAGACATGTCAGAGTAAAACTGGCAACCTTCACATTTGTCGAGTATATCTTTCGCCATTTCATTTGCTCGTGGCCAATAAAATCCGGCTCGGTATGCTTTAGCCACAATGGCCCGAGAGGATGCATGGTGACCACAGGTCCCCAAGTGGGTGTCGTTGAGGATCATTCGACCTTCTTCTGGCGTTATGCATTTCAGACTGGCTCCGGTCACGCTTTCCCTGAATAGTTGTCCTCTTATCGCAGTAAAGGCCTTGGATCGACGGACGATCTGTCGAGCCTCTTCTTCATCCTCTAGGAGCTCCTTCCTAAGGATGTACGCAATGTATGGCACTGTCCAGTCAGGAGTAATGACCAGAACCTCCATGATTAGATCAACCACGGCTGGGACCTCGACTTCAGTCGGATCCGTGGCACCCCTAGGCTGCGGGGGCTCTTCAGCAAAGGGATCTTCTTGAACTGAAGGTGCATGAATATGCTCCAAGAACACATTGTTGGGAATAGCTTCTCTCTTGGAGCCTATCTTTGCTAAATCATCTGCTGCTTGATTTTTCAGTCGGGGTACATGATGGAGCTCTAACCCCTCAAACTTCTTGTCCAACTTCCTCACCGCGTTGCAGTAACCAGTCATGGCTGGGCTTCTGACGTCCCACTCCTTCATCACTTGATTGACTACCAAATTTGAGTCGCCATACACCATGAGGTGACGGACGCCGAGTGAGATGGACATACACAACCAATACAGGAGTGCTTCATATTCTGCTTCGTTGTTGGAGGAATTAAAGTGAATCTGGAGGACATATCTGAGCTTGTCTCCTCGGGGGGATACCAGAACCACCCCAGCACCGGAACCATTCAGCATCTTGGAACCATCAAAGAACATGGTCCAGTGCTCCGACTGAACTTGATTCGACAGTTGTTGTTCAATCCACTTGGCGAGGAAATTTGCTATTGCCTGGGACTTAATAGCTTTCTTTGCCTCAAACTTGATATCTAAGGGAAGAAGTTCAATCGCCCACTTTGCCACTCGACCAGTTGCATCTCTTTTGTTCAGAATCTCTGATAATGGGGCGTCGCTGACGACTGTAATGGAGTGATCAGAGAAGTAATGTGCAACCTTCTTCGTGGTCATATAAATCCCATAAACAAGCTTCTGATAATGTGGATATCCTTGCTTTGATGGAGTCAAAACTTCAGAGACATAGTATATTGGGCGCTGAACTTTGTAAGCTTTTCCTTCTTCTTCCCGCTCGACCGTAAGTACTATACTGACGACTTGTCCAGTGGCTGCAATGTAAAGCAGTAGAGGCTCTTTTCTGATTGGAGCAGCAAGCACCGGCTGGGTGGAAAGCAGGGCTTTAAGCTCTACAAATGTTGCATCAGCTTCAGGAGTCCACTCGAACTTATCTGACTTCTTCATCAATCGGTAAAGAGGCAATGCCTTTTCACCGAGGCGAGAAATGAATCGACTTAGGGCGGCCAAACAACCAGTAAGCTTCTAGACATCGTGTACATGCACAGGGCGTTTCATCTGGAGTATGGCACCCACTTTCTCTGGGTTAGCGTCGATCCCCCATTCGGAAACGAGAAAACCGAGTAATTTTCCGCCTGGAACTCCAAACGTGCACTTTGATGGATTAAGCTTGATATCATACCTTCTGAGGTTGGCAAAGGTTACAGCAAGGTTAGCCAGTAGGTCGGAACCTTTATGTGACTTGATCACAATGTCATCCATGTATGCTTCCACATTCCGACTGATCTGAGTGAGCAAGCACTTCTGAATCATCCGCATGAATGTGGCTCCAGCGTTCTTCAAACCGAATGGCATAGTGATATAACAGAAGCACCCAAATGGGGTGATGAAAGCTGTTTTTATCTCATCGGGTCCGTACAGACGGATCTGATGATACCCGGAATAAGCGTCCAAAAAGGACAAGCGCTCACACCCCGCAGTCGAGTCAACTATTTGGTCGATGCGAGGGAGAGGAAAGTGATCTTTCGGGCATGCCCGATTGATATGTTTGAAGGCGATGCACATGCGAAGTGAGTCCTCTTTCTTTGGGACCATAACAACATTAGCTAACCACTCGGAGTGGTAAATCTCTCGGATAAACTTAGCTGCCAGAAGCCGAGCCACTTCTTCACCGATTGCCTTCCTCTTCTGCACGGTGGACCGTCGAAGATGTTCTTTGACTGGTTTCACTTTTGGGTCGAATCGCAAACGATGCTCAGCCAGTCCCCTGGGAACACCTGGCATGTCAGAAGGTTTCCATGCAAAGATGTCCCAGTTCTCACGGAGGAACTGGATGAGCGCTTCTTCCTATTTGGAGTCGAGTGTTGTTGAAATGTGAGTCGGGGCAGCACTGGGATCCGTTGGGTGGATGTGAATTGACTTTGTTTCGCCAGACGACTGGAATGCTAAATCCGTGGCAGGCTTCTTAGTTTGCAACAAATCACTCGGATCTGCATTTTTTTGATATTCCTGCAACTCCACTATGGCCATTTGTGCATCGGCGATCTTTGAGCCCTTCTAGAAGCACTCTTCCGCCTTCTTCCGACTACCAGTGATGGTGATCACACCTTTGGGATCAGGCATCTTCAATTTGAGGTACACGTAACATGGTCGAGCCATAAAACGTGCATAAGCCGGCCTGCCCAGAATAGCATGATAAGCACTCTGGAAATCCACAACTTCAAATGTCAACTTTTCTTTGCGGTAATTCTTGGAGTCACCGAACACTACATCGAGAGCGATCTGACCGAGTGATGCAGCCTTCTTGCCGGGAATGACTCCATGGAAACTCATATTGCTTTCACTGAGTCTGGACATCGGAATGCCCATTCCTTTCAATGTTTCTGCATACAGTATATTCAGGCCACTGTCACCATCCATCAGAATCTTAGTCAATCAGGTGCCTTCGACTACTGGGTCGACCACCAACGCTTGCCTCCCAAGGGTGGCTATGTGCGCTGGGTGATCGGACTGGTCGAATGTAATGGCAGTCTGGGACCACTTCAAATAACTGGGTGTCACCGGAGCGACCATGTTCACTTCTCTGTTGATGACTTTCAGTCGACTCTTACTCTCAACGTCAGCGAAAATCATCAGAGTGGAATTCACGTGGGGATAACCATCATCATCCTCTTCCTCGTCCCCAACCTTGTCTGCTTCTTTCTCCTTTTCCTTGGGCTGTTTCTCTCAGAATTGCTGGATTAGGAGTCGACAATGTCGAGTGGTATGCTTCGGGTAAATGAAATTACCCTCTTCATCTTTTTTGGTGTGAATGTGGCATGGTAAATCCAGCACATCATTTCCATCTTGATCTTTTACTTTCTTGGGGTTCCACGGCCCTTTGGGATTCCCCTTGAACTTCCCTTGAGTCACGGCTAAGGCTTCACCAGGGGCGGCTGGCTCGGCTTTGCGCTTCTGCTTCCGACTGGAGTTTCCTCCTCCGGTTTCGTGGGCGACTGTTTTGTGCTTGCCACTCCAGAGTCGGCCTTCTTCTTCACCGTTGGCATACTTGGTGGCAATTTCCATCATCCGAGTCAGAGCCATATCTCCTGTCCGACCGAATTTCAGATTCAACTCCCGATATTTGACGCCTTCTTTAAAGGCACAAATTGCCTGATGATCAGACACATTTTCCACCGCGTGGTGCAATGTGATCCATCTCTGGATATAATCTCTCAAAGTTTCATTCGGTTTCTGAACGCAACATTGTAATTCTGTCAGCCATGCCGGCCGTTTGCAAGGACCTTCAAATGTTCTGACAAATACTCGGGCAAGATCTTCCCAAGTATAAATGCTACCAGGTGCTAACTGATTCAGCCACGCTCTGGTTGAGCCCTCCAACATCAAAGGAAGGTGTTTCATGGCCACCTCATCATTGCCACCACCGATCCGAACAGCCACTCGGTAATCTTCAAGACAAGTATCAGGCTTGGACTCTCCAGTGATTTACTGACTCCAGTCGCCAACCTGAAGTCGGGAGGAATCACCGCAGCCCTGAAGGTTCTGCTGAAGCACTCTGGACCTGAGACATGCACTCTATTGCTAGTTGGAAAATCTCTGTTGGGACCTTCTCTGTGAGCTCTGTTTCTGTCGACCAGACCCTGAACGAGAATAGATCTCGCGTCAAAGCCCGGTTCCCTGGGGTCGACTGGAATCCTTCGCCCACCACTGTGAGGGCGTCTGTCATCCTGTTGCCGAGGCACGTATGATCCACTCCTTGGGGGAGGTGTGGGCACTCGACGACGATCGTCGTGATCGAGTCGGTGATCATACTACTCGCGGCTTCTATACTGATCTCATCGATCTCCACGTCCCTCATGCCTCGGGGGTGATCTTGGGCTGTGAGCCGACTGGACTGTGTCTGCAACAACGGATCTGCTGTGAATCCTATTCTGCGGCTGAGATACTACTGTGTTCTGCTCACCCGCGGCCCGGAGCAAGGCCCGGATCTGCACCAAACCTCGACCAGCTTCCAACTGGGAAGGTTGAATTGACTCCGCTATTCGTGCCGCAGCTGCGAGATTCTGGATTGGAGTTCGGTATACCTGAGTCGAAGGTGGAAAAAGTTGACGTCAACTGGATTCGGGAGCACGCTGCCGAGCACGCTCGTCGAGTGCGCGCTGGAGGTTCTCCAGTCTAGTGCGCTCAGCCAAGTTGGCCAGGCGCGCCTCCTCCAAGGCCTGGGCCTCGGGGGTTTCTCCAACGATAGGAGTGTGAAGTGCATCCATGTTCCGGCGGCGAAGTTCTTCTCTCCGCTGCGAAGAGAGTGGTTCGGGGCGGTACTCTTCATGAACACGCGACGGATCGCCGCCCCCATCGCCTCCGTCTTCACGAGTGAAGCCAGGAGGACTGCGTGGTCCATTGACCATCAAAACTTCCGCCGTTGGGTCGCTGCTGTCGCACTCGGATGCAGTCTCTACGGAGCCAGTCGACAAATCGAACAGGCCGTAGAGAGTTTCGTCGGGCTCGATTGCCGCGACCTGGGGGGTGGCCGACTGGCGAGCCACCGCATGCCTCACCCACCGCTGAAGCCTCGATCGACCGAAATGTTTGCTCCGGCGGGCTGTAGGGAGGGGGAGGCTACAGGAGCCGACCGATACTGGATCGACGGCTACCGCAGGAGGATGCCGCGGACGCACGCGCGAAAGTGCGTTGCCCCGCGGACGGGGAGTGCATCGACGTCGAGTGGAGCCTCCTGAAGCCAAGCGGAGTCGTCGGCGACAAACACGAGCGCGCCGAGACGGATCTCGCGACCCTCAGCCAAACCTCCGCCCGAAACCATGATGAAGGGGATCGGAAAAATTGCAACTCCTCCAACAAGTCGCTAAGACACCGGCCCCACGGTGGGCGCCAACTGTCGTGGTTCTAGGTCTGACAGTAGAATGGGGGGTAGGAATGTAGAGGCAAGATCTTAGCTATGGAGGAGTTGTACACGGGAGTTTTACGAGTTCATGCCCTTCTCAGAGGAAGTAACAGCCATACGTCTCGGAGCCCGGAGGCAGTCAACTGGATTATATGCGTGTGTGTTACAGAAAGTGCGAACCCTTGTGCCTGTGGAGGGGGGTGGCTTATATAGAGTGCGCCAGGACCCCAGCCAGCCCACGACACAGAGGGTTTAAGGTACATAAAGTTGCAGACGTTTCTGGTAACGCCTGCAATAAAGATACATAACATTAAAGATATGACTTAATTCCCGACCGTTGCAGAGTGGAGAGGCTCTAGATCTTCTGGTGGTCGAGTGATTATCTATACGGTTGAGTGTCTTCAGGATTGTCGAGTGGAACATAACTTCATGGTCGAGTGGATGATGATTTTTCTTCGAATGCTCCTGGTAACTTTAGGGATGTCCTTGGAGAAGGTATCTTGAACAGATCCATGACCCTACCCTAGGTACATGGCTTCATCACCTTCCGGTTCCATCGTAGTCAGAACTGAGGCTTGTGGTGGCGGGAAGAGGTGGTGCCTCGGGCGAGAGTGTGAAACAGCCGAAATTATCCTAAGAAGTGGCGTTGGTCGAGTAAAAATGAGAGAGTTGGGTTGCCTTGTGAGGATAAGTCCTTAAAATTGTGCTCTGTTGAACGTTTGGAGGATCGGCTAGATGTTGTTAACTTCTTATTTTGAGGAGTTAAAGGTTTTTAAGAAATCGACTAGAGATGCTATCACTTGCTTCACACACACACACACACACACACACACACACACACACACATCTGACAGTAGCTCACAATAGCTATATGTAAGTTGATTGAATTTGTAATTTCGATAAGTTGATTTTGTGGGAGAAGAAACAGTAGGAGAAGAACAAAAGCTAAAGGACGGCCGTTCAATCTTAATTAATGACCCAAAAGATCAACTTAGCCAAAATAAATTTTCTGGTGGCTGGTGCCTACATGTCCATACCCCCAATAGGTAGTTGGTGTCCCGTGATGAACTGGCGATTTGTACATGTCTTTTTTTATAAAGAGTGGATTTTATTGGCTCAAAAAGTATCATCAAGAAGATACAAAACTAAAGATCATACATCCTCTACATAACTAGGACGCACACAGTCAATACCAACACATGCATAAAAACATGCCAACAAATAGCAAAGTCATTTAAGACCAAAGTTATCCATAAGCAGGAAAGAATAAAAACTCAAGGCGATCAAATCCATGATCGGCAAATTACAACAATGATCATATCCCGCACCAACCATGTCATGACACAACCGACGAGATTCTTCAACAGCAACGCCTTCAAAAAAGGAGCAACATTTAGGCGTTGACGTCACCAGATTCAACCACCGATTCCAGAATTTAGGTTTTCATCCTAAAGAATATCCGAACATATCCAAACAATGCCTTCAATAAGGCAACGGCGTAAAAACATCGTTATTGCCAGGTTTAACCAACTCGGGCCAGACCTAGGCTTTCATCCCAGAGCTCATGACTGGGTGCTCAAGTAGTACCGCCATCGAAGTCACTCAAGTGTTGCCGCCATCACTTTTCCGCAATCCCAGCAGCTACATGCAATGCGACCGGTGCCGCTGCATAACATCCCTCTGCGTCAAGTTGCTGTTAATAATTTGCATCTCGCCGCTGCACAACCATCTCTCTGTGTCAAGTTGTCATCCATAATGTACATATTGATACAAGTTGTTCAATTATATACCTACATATTGGTACTTCTTGGGTGTTACGTCCTACTACGTGGATGCCATTGTGTATCTTGAACAATTCAAATACACGAGCACGCATCCGCAAACCGAATGGACGCATACATGTGCGGCTGCCCGCAAGAGTATCAACCAGCCCTCTCACGAAGAAGCTCCTCCAGGTGGGCATTCCTGGCGATTTCCTCCTCGACCTCCAAGGTCAGCACCTCCACCCTCTGCTCGAGCTGACGCACGTACGCGAGTAGCATCTCCTCCCTGGCCGTCGTCTCGCGGCAGCAGTTGCCGTCGTGGTGATAGCAGCAGCCACCTTCCAGTTCTTGGGCCAGCATCCTCTTCTGCACCTCGAGGCTTCCCAAGATAGTCATCAGATGCGGCACCACCACCCCTTTCACGCCGAACGATCCCTCGTTTTCCTCTCGATCACCTTGCTGCTCCATTGTTCCCTTGTCTCCATCTTCTCCGGCCCCGTCGCAGGCCCGCTCGGGCACCGTGTCCTCGTCGTCGAGTGGAAGGAACAGCCGTGCTACCGTCTCAGTCTGGTCGAGATCCTCAAAGCTGTCCGCGTCTTCCTTCCTCGGGCAGTCCGCGCCGAAGTTCCAGCCGCTCATGCGGCGGTTCTTGACGATGCTCGCGCTCGCCTGGCCGTGGCACGGCGACACGCAGCGCGCGCCCCCGGCGGCGCAGCCGCAGAGGCCCGTGACGTCCTTGCAGCGCTCCTCGATGCTCGGCACGACGCTGAGGACGTTGCGGACGAGGTAGTCCTTGGAGCGGCAGCCTTTGAAGAACGGGTGCCGGAGAAGCTTCTCCGCCGACGGCCGCTTGGCCGGCTCTTGGCACAGGCAGGAGGACACCATGTCCTTGAACGCCTTGGATAGCTTCTTGTTCTTGGAGATCTCCGCGTCCTCCATCCGGACGCGGCTCGTGATCCTCATCAGCATCGACTTGGACGGCGGCAGGTGGGAGAGGGGCGGCCGGCCGTGCGCGAGCTCCAGGGCCGTGATGCCGAACGACCAGATGTCGGCCTTGATGCCGTAGCCGACGTGCGAGTGGATGACCTCCGGCGCCATCCAGTACGGCGTCCCTGCCATCTCGCTGAAGTAGGAAGAAGAGCTGAGGACAACCTGGGGGGCGTGGGTCAGGGGCCCGGAGAAGGACGACGCCGGCGGCGGGGTCTCGTATATGGACGCGGACACGCCGAAGTCGGCGAGCTTGACGGAGCCGTCGGAGTCGACGAGGACGTTCCCGGCCTTGATGTCGCGGTGGATGCGGCCCTGCTCGTGAAGGTAGCAGAGCGCACGGAGCGTCTCCTTGAGCACCACCGCGATGCACGGCTCCGGGAGGCCGTCGGGGAAGCCGTGGGCCAGGATGGAGTGCAGAGAGCCGGCGGCCATGAACGGCATGACCACCCACAGGTGGCTGCCCACGGTGAAGGAGCAGTGCGCGCGCAGGACGTTGGCGTGCGACAGGAGCGCCATGGCCTTGGCCTCCCGCCACACGTCCTCCAGGTTGGCGCGGGAGCGCTCGAGGTCGATGGCCTTGATGGCCACCGGCACGGAGCCGAGCGGCAGGCACGCGGCCTTGTACACGACGGCGCTGACGCCGCTCCCGATCTTGCAGAGCAGGCGGTAGCAATCCGGGTTGAGCGGGTACTTGGCCTCGCCGCCAGGCCCCGCGTCGTCTGCCATGTCTGTGGGAGGCCGGCCGGAAATGAGAAAATGGATGCAGTACGTACGTAGTACTTACTACAGTGGTGGTACGTACGTATCGTCTCGTATACAGCACACACTAGGCGAGAAAGCGGCTTGCGTGCACAAGAGATGTCCGTGATCGCTTGTGGTCAGGAGGAAAGTTGATCACAGGGTAGCACTGCATGTGAAGTAGGAGCAGAAAAAGATGAAGGGAGGATGAAAGGAGGGTTCGGAAGAGATTTGTGGCCGGAAACAGATGGGTATCTCGTGAACCTATGTGGTCTCCAAATGTTGTTCTTCCCTTTTTTTTTTCAAGGTGAAGAGGCACATAAGGCATTTCATAAGCACCTTGATTCATCACAAGATGTAGAATATGAAGGATTATCGCAACAGAAAAATTCGAATGATTGTTCCGTTACTATGAGCTCCCTTCTATCCCAAAAATGATTCTGTTATTATAGAAGGGCAGCGCTATGGTCAGCCTGATGATAATCTATAAAGATCCACCGCCTCCGTAGCCATTCGATAGAGCTACGGCTGGACCAAAAGCCCGAAGCTCGTGAGCATAATAAGCACTTGGTAGTTCGGTTTGTTAAGCTCGTAACTCGCTTCTTAATAAACAAAGCCAAGCATTAATTTTAGCTCGTTAAACTCAACGAGCTAACGAGTTTCGTGAGTAGCTCGTTAAGCTCGTCAGTACAACACAACACATATTTCTATTTATGTAAACATATTTTATAGCACGTCAACCCATCTATTCAATATAATCAACCCAATCCAACTCATAGCAGGCAACAAACTAGTGCACCTCCTCTTATAGTCACCATATTCCTTCATAAAAATTATAGACACACTCTTGTATCATAGGTCATAACACATTGTAGTCTGTTAACAAGCGCTCGCGACCTTAACGAGCTTTTAATGAATAGAGCCGAGCATGACTAAAAGCTCGTTAAGCTTAACGAGCTTAATGAGCCGATCCTTAACTAGCACGAGCTTAACGAGTCGAGCAGCTCGTTAATCCACCTCTAGATGGAGCCTCGAATAGTCGCCCAATCTTTACAACAAGAACCTTGTAGTGGTCGGCCTTCTGCAACAAAAGCCTTGTTGCAATCTTTTCCGAACCGTTTTTTCCTCTGATCTCTGCAGCAGGAGTCTTGTTGCCATTTTCCCAAACTGTTTTTTCCTCTGATCTCTTCAACAGTAGCCTTGCTACACTCGGCCTTCCGCAACAAAAGTCATGTTGCATCTTTACCTACGGTGGCACGTCGTCCTCGGCGCCGCCTTGCAGCGGCGACGTCGGTTGCAAAATCTATTGGGATTTTGTGCATCGTGGGAGGCTACCAAAATCATGGACGAACCCATGTTGCATTGAAGCACCGACACAACAACATCGTTTGCAGAATGATGATTTCATTGGGTCATGGTGTGACGAAGCACTAGCCAGCACTGGTGAGTAGCCTTGCGGCGTGTGTACTCGCCCCATCTTCCCTTGCAACAGCGATGTCCTATGACATGTTTCCAACTTGGTTGCCCCCCACTGGAGCAAGGACTATGTGATTGGAAGGTGGCGGCGTGAGCGTGGAGATGGAGATACATGAGAGGGGGGGGACAAGACGATTGGCTAAGAAATTTTGAAAGGATAAGGGTGGGGAAAGGGTTAGTCGATGCAATGGTGTATGGGCCATGAGGGCATCTCGCACACACTCAAGGCGGTGGGATGTGTGGTCAGACCGCAACAAGCATCGTGTTGCGCAACATATTTTGCAGCAAGATCTATGTTGCAAAATAGTTGGTCAGTTCGCGTTGCGCTGCCCGTCGTAGGATCAAAATCGAATCAAACGGACGCAAAGGTGATCTACACATGCCCGTTATTAGCCGGGTGAGGGCAAGCGTTTTCGATTATAAAAAGGGCAATTTTCGACCTCATGCCTCGACCGGTTTAAGCAAAACCAACTGTGACAAAGAAACATTGGGAAGGTTAAACATGCATAGTTTTCTAAGAAAAATAACTGACAGAGATAACCTCATTAAATTCATACTTCCAACCGACTCCAATGTTTCGCAGTGGGTTTCGGTAAATAACCGTTCGGTCCAATGATCTGATTGAGAAAATACCATGAATGATTTAACTTCCCTGTAAATTTCTCTTCTAAATTGACAACAATAGTTGTTGAGATATTTGTAGTCTATGCAGTGCAACGTCTAACATTGTGCGAGTCTGCATTGGTTTGAACACACGTCATTGCTTACCCTAACATGTTTTCTATAAAACCCTTGTTTCTAAATAAAATTAATATGGAAAGGAGGGGATCATTGTCATGGTTGTCACATTCAACTTTATACACTAACACCACATGATTGCAGGTGGAAGAGTTAACACATAACCGTCCTTCAGTTGATAAAGAAATCTGATTGTAACAACCAAAAACAATGGGTTAATCTCTGGCATTGAGAACAAATTATGGGTACAAACTTATGTACATGCTACCAATCCTCCACATAAGTAGTTCAAGGTTGGTTATACGCTCTTGTCGAGTTTTAACCACCATCATATATCACTAAAACTGAATGGCACATCACATGAGCCTTAGTGTGGACAAAAAGGTGAAACATTAAATATGCACGCTTACATTGATCAGCAATATGGTGTGAGAATTTGCAAGAGTTATTATTATCATTTAGAGGCAATTTGCATGTTCATACACTGATGCGATACAGTTTGAACCACAAGTCTATGTCTACATCTACACCTTGGATCATGTATTGGCAAGTTGCCTGGGTTTTTTTCATGCCAGTTACTTTATTTCTTCTCAGTAACAATGTAAACTAAAAGAACATATGTTATCCCAAAATAGGATTTATTAAGTACATTGGCATTATCCTAAAATAAAAGAGAAAATAAAAAAAATTAAGATACGATGACAAAAACTTGCACACAGATTGTGTAAACTTGCACTATTGCATAATATGCAAAAACAAACATATAGTAGTGTAGTTTTCAGACGACAATATGATTCACAAACAGATTGCATAGAACTTGCATATATACCTCAACAATAAGAGATTGAAACTAAAGACAACGAACAAATAGAAAAATCGTTCAAAATGGGTTTAGGCAAATAGTAGACCTCCACTGACTAGCCTCTCGCTTTGCGTACAAAGTTCATGATTAAAATGTAAGTTGTTAAGGTATGCACTCAAGTATCCAGCCAACTAATCAAATACTATTATAACTAAGTTTCTATGTAATGATGCATCGAGCCAAATAAGCACACAATTAGGTTGGAGAATGAAGGAACACCCCCCTAATGTCGATTCACATCAAGAAAATAAGTTATGGGAACAAAATACATTCCAATTCAAACCCATAAGAGGTTAAGTGGTCTGGTTTTTACGATACCCATCTACTTGATTCAAAACCTCAAAATTCATAAGAAGCACAATCCTGATCTAGGCGAATTAACATTACTTAACTCAATATTATTTACTAAGAGTCATGTTTTGAATATATGGTGAATGCATAAGACATCTTCTATTGTCTTTCAATTGCTTATCTGTTTATGTGTGTATGTTCATGCGCGCATGACTAAGTGTCAATTTTTTTATCACTTAAATATCTTGGTAGGTGTTCTAGAGTAGATAAGTATCAAGACAACGTATATCCTATTAGAGTATAATGATTGATTATGCAGTTTAGGTCTATTGATGACCCACAAGTATAGGAGATCAATCATATTGCTTTTTATAAGTAAGAGTGTCAAACCCAATGAGGAGCAGAATGAATTGATAGGTGGTTTTCAGTAAAGTATTCTCTGCAAGTTCTGTAAGATAGTTTTGATGGATAGTTTGGTAGCAAGATAATTGGTAACAAGTAACAAGTAACAAAAGTAGTAAGATGCGGAAAGTGGCCCAATCCTTAATTGTTCTCATATTTCCTATAGTGATTAAAGCGTTCGTGAGAACACAGGGGAATATCATTGAATTACTTTCACCATGCTTCATCGACCTAGCATTCATTGTTTTGATAAGGGTTATGTGGGTGGACCGGAGCTAAGGTACTATTCTTACTTGAACAAAAACCTACTTATGATTATACACTTCATGCAAGCATCCGCAGATATAAGAGAAATAATTCAGATAATTCTAACCATAGCATTAAACATATGGATCTAAAACAACCCTCACGAAACAATTTATAAACAGGGTTTAGACTTTAGTCACGCCTGCAACCCATCATCTACAAACTAATTTCACGATGCATTCCCCTAGGCCCAAACATGATGAAGTATCATGTAGTCGACGTTCAATAACACCACTAGTGGAAGAACAACACAACATAATATCAAAACATTAAACGGTGATCAACTTCACATGATTACTAATAACATGATTCTCCCATGTCTTCAAGAACAAGGAACTACTCACAACTCATAATATTGAACATGTTCTGTAGATACAAATATGCAATCAACAATCTGAACATAATGATCTTCCACCAAGTAAACCAACTAGCATCAACTACAAGATGTAATCAAAACTACTAGCACCCTGATGTACCAATTTGAGGTTTGATACAAAGATTGAACACAAGACATGAAATAGGGTTTTGAGATGAGATGGTGTTGGTGAAGATATTGATGAAGATGAGGCCTCCCATGATGAGTTGAGCATTGGTGATGACGATGGCTTCGATTTCCCCTTTCTGAAGGAAAGTTTCCATGGCAGAATCGCTCAGCTAGAGATCAAAAGTTCTCCGTCTCTGTTTTCACCTCGAGACGGCGACGACTGGTCCCGGAAGTCTTCTCTTGATTTTTCTAGGGTAAATGGCTTCATATAGGAGAAGGACATCGGGAGGAAACTCCAGGGCTCTTGATTGCTCTCTGACTATAGCGCCAGAAAAGCTCCTGTCTGCTAGGACTATGTTGGTATTTCCCCAAAGAGGAAGGGATGATGCAACACAGTGACGGTAGGTATTTCCCTCAATGAAGAAACCAACGTTATCGAACCAGTAGGAGAACCAAGCAACACAACGTAAACAACACCTACACACAAATAACAACACCTCGCAACCCGACGTGTTAAAGGGGTTGTCAATCCCTTTCGGGTAACGATGCCAGAAATTTGTAGTAGATTGAAATAATAGATCGCAAATAAAATAAAGTGCAGCAAAGTATTTTTCTATTTTTAGTTTAATAGATCTGAATAAAAATGCAAACGAAAATTAGATCGCAAGCAAATATATGAGGAAGAAGACCCGGGGGCCGTAGGTTTCACTAGCGGCTTCTCTCGAGAAAGATAGCAAACGGTGGGTAAACAAAATACTGTTGGGCAATTGATAGAACCTCAAATAATTATGACAATATCCAGGCAATGATCATTACATAGGCATCATGTCCAAGATTAGTAGACCGACTCCTGCCTGCATCTACTACTATTACTCCACACATCGACCGCTATCTAGCATGCATCTAGTGTATTAAGTTCATGGAAAAATGGAGTAGTGCAATAAGAACGGTGACATGATGTAGACAATATCTGTTTATCTATTGCATAGATATAGATCCCATCTTTTTATCCTTAGTAGCAATGATACATACGTGTCGGTTCCCTTTCTATCACTGGGATCAAGCACCGTAAGATCGAACCCACTACCAGGCACCTCTTCCCATTGCAAGATAAATAGATTAAGTTGGCCAAAAAAAATATCAGAGAAGAAATATGAGGCTATTAGAGATCATGCATATAAGAGATCAAAGAAACTCAAATAACTTTCATGGATATAAAAAGATATGACTGACCATAAACTGAAAGTTCACCAGATCCCAACAAACACACCGCAAAAAGAGTTACATCATATGGATCTCTAAGAGACCATTGTATTGAGAATCAAGAGAGAGAGAGATGAAGCCATCTAGATACTAACTACGGACCCGAAGGTCTACAAAGAACTACTCACGCATCATCTGAGAGGCACCAATGGAGGTGGTGAAACCCATCCGAGATGGTGTCTAGATTGGATCTGGTGGTTCTGGATTCTGCGGTGGCTCGATGAATATTTCGTCGACTCCCCTAGGGTTCTGGTATTTTTGGGGTATTTATAGAGCAAGGAGGCGGTCCGGGGGCACCCGAGGTGGGCACAACCCACCAGGGCGTGCCTGGGCCTCCTGGCACGCCCTAGTGGGTTGTCCCCTCCTCGGGACTCCCCCAGGTGCAACCAGGGCCCAACATGTTCTTTCTGGTCCATAAAAAATCTCTGTTAAGTTTCGTGGCATTTGGACTCCGTTTGATATTGATTTTCTGCGATGTAAAAAACACGGGAAAAAAACGGGAACTGGCACTTGGCACTATGTCAATAGGTTAGTACCAAAAATGATATAAAATGATTATAAAACATCCCAGATTGATAATATAACAGCATGGAACAATAAAAAAAATTATAGATACGTTGGAGACGTATCAGCTCCACATGGCCAAGTGGCGCGGCCACCCTGCCCATGTGGCTGGCTGGTGGGTGCCCTCTGGCGTAATTTTTGCTCCAGTATTTTTTACATATTTCAAAATAAATATCTGTAAAATTTCACGTCAATTTGAGCTCTGAAGAATTGTCATCTCTGATGTCACTTTTTCAGGTCAGATTTTCAGCTAATGGTAATCTCACTCCTTTGAATATAATATCTTGCATTTTAAGAGAGAAACGACATTAGAATTGCATCCTATTTAGGAATATAATATTGAAATAACCTAAATAATAGTAGATAATTATTGGGGAACGTAGTAATTCAAAAAAATCCTACAATCACGCAAGATCTATCTAGGAGATGCATAGCAACAAAAGGGAAGAGTGTGTCCATGTACCCTCGTAGACCGAAAGCAGAAGCGTTTAGTAACGCGGTTGATGTAGTCGAACGTCTTCACGATCCAACCGATCCAAGTGCCGAACGTACGGCACCTCCGTGTTCAACACACGTTCAGCACGATGACGTCCCTTGAGCTCTTGATCCAGTTGAGGACGAGGGAGAGTTTCAACAGCACGACGGCGTGGCGACGGTGATGATGAAGTTACCGGCGCAGGGCTTCGCCTAAGCACTATGACATATGACCTAGGTGTGTAACTGTGGAGGGGGACACCGCACACGGCTAAAAGATTGTCTGTTATGTGTTCGAGGGTGCCGCCCTGCCCAGTATATAAAGGAGGAGAAGGGGAGGCCGGCCAGCCCCTGTAGGGCGTGCCAGAGAGAGGAGTCCTACTAGGACTCCAAGTCCTAGTAGGATTCCACACCTGGTGGAAGGGGAAAGAAGGAAGGGAGAGGGGGAAGGGAAGGAAAGGGGGGCGCCGCCCCCTTCCCCTAGTCCAATTCGGACTGCCAAGGGGGGGGGTGGCCAGCCCATTGTGGCCCTTCTCTCTCCCCACTAAGGCCCATGAAGGCCCATTAGTTTTCCGGGGGGTTCCGATAACCCTCTAGCACTCCGATAGTTACCCGGTACCTCTCGGATCTCATCCGGTGTCCGAACAACATCGTACAATATATCAATCTTTATGTCTCGACCATTTCGAGACTCCTCGTCATGTCCGTGATCTCATCCGTGACTTTGAACAAACTTCAGACATCAAATCACATAACTCATAATACAAATCGCCATCGAACGTTAAGCGTGCGGACCCTACGGGTTCGAGAACTATGTAGACATGACCGAGACACATCTCTGGTCAATAAACAATAGTGGAACTTAGATGCTCATATTGGCTCCTACATATTCTACGATGATCTTTATCGGTCAAACCGCATAACAACATACGTTGTTCCCTTTGTCATCGGCATGTTACTTGCCCGAGATTCGATTGTCGGTATCATCATACCTAGTTCAATCTCGTTACCGGCAAGTCTCTTTACTCATTTCGTAATGCATCATCCCGTAACTAACTCATTAGTCACATTGATTGCAAGGCTTATAGTGATGTGCATTACCGAGAGGGCCCAAAGATGTCTCTCCAATACTCGGAGTGACAAATCCTAATCTCGATCTATGCCAACTCAACAAACACCACCGAAGACACCTGTAGAGCATCTTTATAATGACCCAGTTACGTTGTGACGTTTGATAGCACACAAGGTGTTCCTCCGGTATTCAGGAGTTGCATAATCTCATAGTCAGAGGAACATGCATAAGTCATGAAGAAAGCAATAGCAATAAAACTAAACGATCATTATGCTAAGCTAACGGATGGGTCTTGTCCATCACATCATTCTCCTAATGATGTGATCCCGTTCATCAAATGACAACACATGTCTATGGTTAGGAAACTTAACCATGTTTGATTAACGAGCTAGTCTAGTAGAGGCTTACTAGGGACACTGTGTTTTGTCCATGTTCCAGTTAATACAATTCTAGCATGAATAATAAACATTTATCATGATATAAGGAAATATATATAACAACTTTATTATTGCCTCTAGGGCATATTTACTCCAGTCTCCCACTTGCACTAGAGTCAATAATCTAGTTCGCATTGCCATGTGATTTAACACCAATAGTTCACATCACCATGTGACCAACACCCAAAGGGTTTACTAGAGTCAATAATCTAGTTCACATCGCCATGTGATTAACACCCAAAGAGTACTATGGTGTGATCATGTTTTGCTTGTGAGAGAAGTTTAGTCAACGGGTCTGGCACATTCAGATCCGTATGTATTTTGCAAATTTCTATGTCTACAATGGTCTACATGGAGCTACTCTAGCTAATTGCTCTCACTTTTAATATGTGTTCAGAGTGAGACTCCGAGTCTTCCAGATCAGTGTTAAAGCTTGCATCAACGTAACTTTTTACGATGAACTTTTCATCACCTCCATAACCGAGAAATATTTCCTTAGTCCTCTAAGGATAATTTTGACTGCTGTCCAGTGATCTACTCCTGGATCACTATTGTACCCCTTTGCCAAACTCATGGCAGGGTACACAATAGGTCTGGTATACAACATGGCATACTTTATAGAACCTATGACTGAGGCATAGGAAATTACTCTCATTCTCTCTCTATCTTCTGCCGTGGTCGGGTTTTGAGTCTTACTCAACTACATACCTCACAACTCAGGAAAGAACTCCTTCTTTGACTGATCCATTTTGAACTCCTTCAAAATCTTATCAAGTTATGTACTCATCGAAAGTCTTATCAAGCTTCCTGATCTATCTTTATAGATCTTGATGCCCAATATGTAAGTAGCTTCATCGAGGTCTTTCTTTGAAAAACTCCTTTTAAACACTCCTTTAGGCCTTCCAGAAAATTCTACATCATTTCCGATCAACAATATGTCATTCACATATACCTATCATAAAGACTGTAGTGCCCCCATTCACTTTCTTGTAAATACAGGCTTCACCGCAAGTCTGTATAAAACTATATGCTTTGATCAACTCATCAAAGCATATATTCCAACGCCAAGATGCTTGCACCAGTCCATAGATGGATTACTGGAGCTTGCACACATTGTTAGCACCTTTAGGATTAAGAAAACCTTATGGTTGCATCATATACAACTCTTCTTTAATAAATCCATTAAGGAATACATTTTTGACATCCATTTGCCAGATTTCATAAAATGCGGCAATTGCTAACATGATTCAGACAGACTTTAAGCATCGATACGAGTGAGAAAATCTCATCGTAGCCAACACCTTGATCTTGTCGAAAACATTTTGCGACAATTCAAGCTTTGTAGATAGTAACACTACTATCAGCGTCCTTCTTCCTCTTGAAGATCCAATTATTCTCAATGACTCACTGATCATCGGGCAAGTCAATCAAAGTCCATACTATATTCTCATACATGGATCCCATCTCAGATTTCATGGCTCAAGCCATTTCGTGGAATCTGGGCTCATCATCGCTTCCTCATAGTTTGTAGGTTCGTCATGGTCTAGTAACATGACTTCAAGAACAGGACTACCATACCACTTTGGTGCGGACCGTACTCTGGTTGACCTACGAGGTTCGATAGTAACTTGATCTGAAGTTTCATGATCATCATCATTAGCTTCCTCACTAATTGGTGTAGGAATCACTGGAACTGATTTATGTGATGAACTATTTTCCAATTCAGGAGAAGGTACAATTACCTCATCAAGTTCTGCTTTCCTCCCACTCACTTCTTTCGAGAGAAACTCTTTCTCTAGAAAGGATCCATTCTTAGCAACAAATATCTTGCCTTCAGATCTGCGATAGAAGGTGTACCCAACAATTTCTTTTGGGTATCCTATGAAGACACACTTCTCCGGTTTGGATTCGAGCTTATTAGTTTGAAATTTTTTCACATATGTATTGCAACCCCAAACTTTAAGAAACGACAGCTTTGGTTTCTTGCCAAACCATAGTTCATACGGTGTCGTCTCAATGGATTTAGATGGTGCCCTATTTAACGCGAATGCAGCCGTCTCTAATGAATTACCCCAAAACGATAGTGGTAAATCGGTAAGAGACATCATAGATCGCACCATACCTAATAAAGTGCGGTTACGACGTTCGGGCACATTACGCCATGGTGTTCCAGGTGGCATGAGTTGCGAAACTATTCCACATTGTTTCAAATAAAGACCAAACTCATAAACATGAGTTGTGGTGAGTGCATCAAGCTCGTAAACATGCCTACGTGAATCTGTTTTGCCATGTTCCAGTTTTCTGCTAAGTCTGAATCTGTTAATGAAAGTTGCTATGTTCACATGGTTGCCATTGTATTTTCTAATCCCTTTTGGCTTATGGTTAGTAAGGGACTTTTGTTGTATGCTTTGAGTAGCTTCATGCCATTCCTTGCTTTGCATGATATGTTCCTGTAGCATGTTGTTATCTCGCTCTAAACATTGCTTCCTGATGTTAAATTCCTGTCATGTTGTTATTTTCACTAAGTCTGTAACCTGATATCTTTTGCACTTTTGCCATGCTTGTTTGAACCTGCTATTCTGTGAATTAGCCGTAGCTCAGTGTTCATCTTTTGTCAAGCATCTTGATTGGATCACTGCGTGTGTTTTGTTGCTATGTTAGAGTGCAGTAGCTTGTTTTTTCTTGATGCATTTAGATGGCCTCGTGTTGTTAATCGCAGATTTGTGCCATTATTGTTTTGCTTGCCATTTGCAAACCATGCATCCGATTCCGGCGATCTTTATATCGATTTCGACCGAAATCAACTCATCTTTCTAGTGGCACTCTTGGTTTTCCAATTTGAGGCCAGGTTCAATCTTTCCTTTCCGGAACATGCATATGCATCGCATACCACATCCCACATATCATGCCATGTTTTGCATCATGTTGCTTGTGCATTGCATCGTGGTTGATTGTTTCTCCCTTTGCTTGTGTTCTTGCTTGGGTAGAGCCGGGAGACGAGTACATGATTGAGGAACCCGTTGAGAACGTTTACGAGGATCAAGCTTACATCAACTTGGAGAACTTTGCAGGCAAGATGACCATACCCTCGAAATCACTTCTATCTTTGCCTGCTAGATGCTCGCTCTTTTGCTATGCCCATGCTACGATACCTATCACTTGCTTATCATGCCTCCCATAGTGCCATGTAAACCTTTAGCACACCTTGTCCTAGCAAACCGTTGTTTGGCTATGTTGCCGCTTTGCTCAACCCCTCTTATAGCGTTGCTAGTTGCAGGTGAAGATTGGAGCTTGTTCCTTGTTGGAACATGTTTTATTGTTGGGATATCATTATTATATCGTGTCTACTTTAATGCATCTATATACTTGGTAAAGGGTGGAAGGCTCGGCCTTATGCCTGGTGTTTTGTTCCACTCTTGCCGCCCTAGTTTCCGTCATACCGGTGTTATGTTCCTTGATTTTGCGTTCCTTACATGGTTGGGTTATAAAGGGAACCCCTTGACAGTTCACCTTGAATAAAACTCCTCCAGCAAGGCCCAACATTGGTTTTACCATTTTCCACCTAGCCTTTTTCCCTTGGGTTTCCCAACCCAAGGGTCATCTTTATTTTAACCCCCCCCCCGGGCCAGTGCTCCTCTGAGTGTTGGTCCAACCTGTCAGCCGCCGGTGGCCACGAGGGGCAACTCTGGGCTGGCCTACCGGAAGTTTGGACAATCTGGTGTGCCCTGAGAACGAGATATGTGCAGCTCCTATCGGGATTTCTCGGCACATCCGGGTGGCTTTGCTGGTTTAGTTTTACCATTGTCGAGATGTCTTGTAACCGGGATTCCGAGTCTGATCGGGCCGTCCTGGGAGAAGGAATATCCTTCGTTGACCGTGAAAGCTTGTGATGGGCTAAGTTAGGACACCCCTGCAGGGTTTTGAACTTTCGAAAGTCGTGCCCACGGTTATGGGCAGATGGGAATTTGTTAATGTCCGGTTGTAGAGAACTTGACACTTAACTTAATTAAAATGCATCAACCGTGTGTGTAGCCGTGATGGTCTCTTCTCGGCGGGGTCCTGGAAGTGAACACGGTGTTGGAGTTATGCTTGAACGTAAGTAGTCTAGGATCACTTCTTGATCATAGATTCTTGACCGTGCTTTGCTTCTCTTCTTGCTCTTATTTGCGTAAGTTATCCACCATATATGCTAGTGCTTGCTGCAGCTCCACCTCACATACCTTTTCCCTACCCATAAGCTTAAATAGTCTTGATCGCGAGGGTGTGAGATTGCTGAGTTCCCGTGACTCACAGATTACTTCCAAACCCAGTTTGCATGTGCCGATGATACCGTGCAGGTGACGCAACCAAGCTCAAGGAGGAGCTCGATGAAGATCGTGTTTGTTGTGTTGTTTCATTTCCTTTCCAGACGATCAGTAGTGGTGCCCAGTTGGGGCGATCGGGAATCTATAGCATTAGGGGTAGTCTTCTTTATTTTGGTCCCGTAGTCGGACCTTGATTGTATCTGGACGATTGTAATGCTATATTTATGTTATTGTGTGAAGTGGCGATTGTAAGACAACTATGTACCTCTTTCTTATTCAATACATGGGATGTGTAAAGATTACCCCTCTTGCGACATTACCTACAATGGGTTATGCTTCTAAGTCGTGCTCCGACACGTGGGAGATATAGCCACATCGTGGGTGTTACACCTTCCATTTTCTTTGACTTTGTGTCTGCAACTTACTTGGGATGAACAAAGTGCTCCCGTGCTTCAATGGTATCATCTAGCTTGGTTTGTAATCCCCATTGTCACTGCTCTTGTCTCGCTATCTTTAACCTTGTGCCTTTGGTGCAACAAGTTCCACCACACACACATGAGATTTTTAGTCTAGTCTTGACATCTGGTGTTCCACAACACGTCCATTACATCGAGAATACCATGGCAGTTAAGTAGAGGATCATGCATATGCATCAATTTCATTTCCTCTTCTTCGGCCTCCCAACATACACTGGCCAGTTCAACCTTCACCTTCTTTCTAACTATCTAGGTCGCATTAGCACAGAGCATGACCGCAAACTTTTTCCCGTTGATACATTGTCCCGAGGACTCGTAGTACAATGCCAATATCCTCCTCCACTCTGACTCCTCCTAAGCAATAGTGGACCGCCCGCTAAAAATAAGTGGCTAATGCTTGGTACCTCCTCGTAAATTTTAGCGCAACTTCCTTCATCTTCTCTCCACTTCGTAAATAAGCACTGAGAGACGCTCTGGGCAGATGACAACCAAATATGGCTAGAGCAGGTCTCCTTATGCAAACCACGAAAAAGACTAATTCGTTCAGTGCAGCCTCCACTAAACCCCATTTTAATGACACATTTCAACTCAGACCTGACAAAACCTCATTTTACTCACTACCCCCTTTAAAAAGTCACAATCGACACAGTCGTAAGCCTTGCCAATGTTTGCTTTGATCACTCCAAATTGTGCCCCTCCTCTTCTTGTATTCAACAGGAAATTCGACATCTCATAGGCCATCAACACATTGCTTGTGATGAAACGTCTCGGCATGAAATCATTTTGGTTCTTTGAAATAACCTTTGGAAGTACCAGTTTCACTATGTTCGCAAGCACCTTTGACACTAACTCATACAACACATTTTTTATGATAAACTTCTTCTCCTTTATTCATTCATAAGTAAGTAACATCGTTTACAAGTAAAGGGATAACCTCATTAGGGGAGTTATCCATCCAAACACCCGGAGAAGAAAACCTAGCTAACCTTGCTACTTCATGAGCTACTCGATTACGTTCTCTATTATAATGATCATAAGTGACATGGGAAAAATCTAATGACATGAAAAACGGTCGTCTATAATGGATGAAGCGACTGAAAAAGAGTAGCCTTGGCTCAAGGCATTCACCACCTCCACGCTATTCGAATTTACTCCAATCTTACTGCATCCGACGGTATTAGCAAGATTCAAACTAAACCTCACTGCAATTGCTTCTGCTGTGAACGAGTCGAAGCAAAGGTCCATCTTTTCATTAGCAGCCGCTATAAATTCCCCCCTATGGTCCCGGATAACTGCTCCAAATGTTGTTGTGAGTGTGTCACTAGAAAATCCCGCATCGATGTTTCATTTCACGTAACAATACTTTGGTTTGAGCCAAGCATTTGATCGGACGTGGGACTTTGGGTTATAAGAGACGGTATAATTTGCTACTAAGGCCCCATTCGGAAACGCTTCTAGAGCCAGCTTCCTGAAATCACTCGAGAAGCCAGACCGAACGGGACTCCTCCGAGAAGCCCGCTCCGCGGAGACGAGGAATCCCACGTGCAAATTTATCGGAGATGAGAAGCAGCGTCGGCCCAGCTTTGAAAAAAACAGAAGTCGGAGTTCCTCGTAATTACGGTAGAATGCCACCCCAAAGTGCCACAGTGCCACTCGATCGAACCGTTCCCTCGGTCAAAGCCCAACCCCTCGCTCTCGCGCAGCTCCTCTGCTCTTGCAACCCTAGCAAGCCACCACCCCGTCGCCGTCCGGCCGCCGCGCCGCCGTGAGTCTCCGCCGCCGCCGCCCCTCGCATCTCCGCTCGTCCCGCAGGTATCCTTCCATCGCCGCCAGAAGTCCGCATAGAGTCATCTCCTGCCTCTGCCGCCACCCCCTTCCGTTGGTCGCCGTCGGCAGCCGCACGGACTACTCCTGGACAGGACTGCAGATCCTCGCGCCAGAGAATCCCTTCCCCCAGCTCAAGGTGAGCAGCCCCCTCCTGTACCATTGATTTGGCTAGTTTGTACAGTGTATGGAGCTGCTCTCTGCTGCCGAACGAATCACTGCTCCCGTCGAAAGCTAGCGGCGGCCGGCTTCTCGGGAAGCTGGCTATTCCCTGAAGCTGGAGAAGACCCGAAGGGGCCCTAAGCCTCTCACTGACATATTGATTTGACATGCGCTTTGAGTTTCTTCATCAATTTTCACCTTTCATACCACAAATACCAAGCCGTCGTTGCCATCGTTTCTCTGAACTTCGGCAAGTACCTTTTCTTGGGTTCTTTAACCTTGGGGATCAAGACAACAGAGGTACCTTTTCTTTAGCCGAACAGAGTTATTATTCCACCCGAAGAAAGCAGTTTTTTAGACTAGTAAGCGTGCACGTGCAACGCACGTTTTATAATCCACAATAGAAACATCTTTGAATTTTGTTAGTTATTCTTTTAGCGAGTTTTTTTCTAACCGTGCCACTTAAATATGTCCCATGCGCAATGATGTGAGCGAGTGTAACACATATCTTCACATAAAATTCATGACCACATAAACATATTATAATTAGTTATAAAAATACTTAAGAAACAAGTAAGCAACATCCTCACAATTAATTCTTTGATGGTTCTCTCTTAAAGGTCAATCTATTTATGACATTTATAATGCTTCATTCTTTGTTCCATATCTGGGACATTGTTTAGAGATTCATTTCCTGCATACATCAAAATATGTATCAAAAAATCGTCTTCTCTGTACACTGTCTTCGTACATATGCATTATATACAACAATGTTATAAAAAATTCATGTGCAACATGTATACATAGTTACTTTTCAAATAGCAATATACCATAATAATTATGAAGATACATACCGAATATACCTGTTTAGAAGTGTTGGATGAAAAATCCCCCGTAAAGTACTCCATGAATTTAACATCCACAGACCATAGGATGAGCATGATTTACAGAATTTGAATATATTATAAATAAAAATAATTATCAATTTATATAAATAGTTTTATAAAAATAATTGAAAACATTAAATTATCATGACTGAACCTTTATTTTTAACCCTTGCCCTATCTACAAGAAGAATCGCACGACTCCAGCTAAATAGGACACGCTCTAATAATCCTTAAAAAATGACACGCTGGAATAAAAAAATGGAAGGCCCAGACCCCACACTCACTCACGGTCTCAAACCCATCACCTACCTCCCCACCGCCCATCGAGTTGCTGCCCCTGTCTCTCAGTCGTTCCCCATTCCGTAATCTTCAGCTCCCTCTCACGACCTCACCCTCCCCTTCGTCCCTACCTCTAGCGCGAGGACTCACACGCCCTGCTCTTCCCCGCCCCTTCCAGTTGAACCCGGTCGCCGAAGTGCACGAGGAGGCGCTCGAGCTAGTCGTGCTCGCGGGCGAGCCGGCCTTAGGCGACGTCGGAGGCGGATGCGGAGGCGTGGGACTCACCGGCGGCGACGCCCTGCCCTGCCTGGCCTCACCCGCGGTGAGACACGCCGTCCCGCGTCACCCGCGCCCAGCTCGAGTACGAAGGCGTGGAGCAAGATGGCGGGGCCGCCGTGGCCGTGGCGGCGGGTTGTGGTGGTCGATCTCGGCGAGGCGGCGACGACTGCGGCTCCATGGCGAGCGCGAGGAGGGAGCGGCGGAGGTTGGTGCGCCACGGAGGAAGTTGAAGAGCGAGGGCGTGAGGGGCTGGCCATCCTCGCGAAGCCGGTGGAAAGGGGGCTTCGATCCTGTCTGATGCAATTATTCTTGGGGTTCTTGTATAAGAGATATATCTACGGTGCTCAGCTCAGCCTACCTTCGATTCGTACGGCGTCGCCCATGGATCCTCATGTCAGTTTAGGAATTTCCCCCATCAATTTGGTTTCCTGCTTTACGGTCATGCAATGCCAATTTAGGATCATGTGAAAATAAATTCAATCTGTATCTGGTGCGAGGCCGTCCAAGTCAGCCCGTGCCTCTGCATTTTCTGTCCATGTTTTTGGCTAATTTTAGAAGTCCCCGCCATGAATGAAAAGAAAACATGGACAGAATAGTCCATTTCCATCTTGCTAGTTTTGCATAAACAAGACACTACGGAGGATTGAGAGATGGTGAAATTGAACAAAATAAATAAATTAGGAGGTGTCTACTCATAATAATACTTAGCCATGCTAGTTTGTCATCTTTATTTGCATCACTTGTTCATCATGTATTATATCTTTATTAAGCAACTTTTTTATGTTTAGAACTCTTTATGGCTGAATCTGGTTAGGCACATTTTCAGTTCAGTTTTGCCGTATAGTTATCTTCTGATGGCTGCATGCAGCTTTTCACCCTTCAGTAAGGAGTCCTTTATTTGTTGTAGATCCTTGTCGCCCATGAGTGATGGACGCTGTATGGTTATGCAGTGCTGCTGGTGTGAAGGTTATTACCCTTTATGGTTTATTTTTCTTTGATCATATCTTCTTTCCATCTATATCTACTTCAAATATTCTTTCCATGGAATCTCAACCGATTGGGTTTGTAATAGGAGGTTTGGATCATGCAGTTTGCAGATATTCAATTATAAAATATTTGTGGTTCATCAGTTCCTTTTGTGCATGTTGTGAAGAATGTGTCATATGAGCCAAGATTCAAACGCTTCTGGATGTGAATTTGACAAAACGGATCATCTTAGGTACTAATAGAAATATTTACTTCCAAATTTCCAATTTCTCCTTCATGTGGCCATGTTACAGATATTTGATTAAAAAAATCTTTACTACACATGATCTGCCTATGTTACAAATATTTGATTAAAAAATTCTGTTTCAACGGATATTGGATTTTGTTACGGTCTGGTTCATTCTCACTGTTGTTTAATCTTTCAGTTTGGGGGTGTCTCTCTTCTGTATATTGATAACTATCTGTTTCTAGTAGGATGAGTGTCCTGAAGAATCGGAAGATGCTGCAAAACATGATGATGTGATACTGCCATGCTATTTCTACCGGTCTCTCTGCTAGTGCCTTATCGCTCGTTCACCAATCTCCATCCTCACCATGGTCTCTGTACTCAACAAGGGTGAACTCTACAAGTTCTAGTAGGCTCCTCGGTGACTCCTCACAGGAGAGCTTTTGGCCTGATCTGATGGAGCTGAGAGGTATGCATGCAAGTTTAGCTGATTTCCTTTACTGATCTGTAGCGGCATAGTTGATTTGTCACAGTAAAAGAGATAGGGCGGTCTGATTGTGCAAAATGAACTCTACATATGTATAGCTCTTAGTTCTTGTTACAGTCAAACATGAACCATTTCCACATAGAAAACCATTAATTAGAGATGTAAAACGAAAGGCTTATAGCATTCTGTTGTCCAACTGTTTATATTTTTTAGAACTCTATTCTCAAAATTATAATCCCAAGTAATGCTGCAACAGGTCAAAGGAAGAAGTCAAACCTGAAGAAGTGCAGGGAGGAAATTACAGCTGCGTGTGTCCGGCTGGTTCAGGGGATGTGCAGGGCGGCCGTAGCCATGCGGGTGTCGAGGCAGGCGATCTCGCGGATGGATGCCATGCTGCGAGGGTAGGTTCCTGGGCGCCCGCTACGTTGATGACGGATTCCACGCTGCGAGCGGCAACAATCGGCGACAATCGGCGATGGCGATCGTGCAGGGAGGCGACGGTGTTGGTGGGCGGCATCTGGTGCGGTGGTGACTCAAGGCAGACAAACGTCGAGGTCAAGGGCGAGGGAGCAGATTTGATTGAGTTTCCTTAGTTTGCGATTTGATTGCGTGATTGTAGGGAAACACGGGAGGGAGCAGATTTGGTTGTGTTTCCTTAGTTTGCGATCTGATTGCGTGATTGCAGGGAAACATGGGATTGGTTGTTGGAATACTCCTCTGGTGGTGGAGTACGGTCAGTCATTAGAAATTGCTAAGTACACACCATCCCGCTATTAGATAAATGATGGCCGTTAGATTGAAATTTGTGGGACTAATCGTGTGGTTCTGACTGGGTTGTGCGGTGTTGTGGGGGCTAATAGTGGGGTGCGTGTAAGAAAGTTTTTGTTCGATTGTTCAATAGTAGTGGAGAAGTGGAGATAATCGTGTGGTTCTGACTGGGTTGTGCGGTGTTGTGGGGGCTAATAGTAGGGTGCGTGTAAGAAAGTTCTTGTTCGATTGTTTAATAGTAGTGGAGATAAGAAAGTTCTTGTTCGATTGTTTAATAGTAGTGGAGAAGTGGAGATAATCGTGTGGTTCTGACTGGGTTGTGCGGTGTTGTGGGGGCTAATAGTGGGATGCGTGTAAGAAAGTTCTTGTTCGATTGTTTAATAATAGTGGAGAAGAACCCGAAGAAAAAACAAAACGGGAAAACATAAAACAAAACAAAAACACTCTACGCACTTATTGGGCCGGCCAGGCAGCGCTAGAGTTGGCGGGTCGTATTATTGCCGTAGGCCGAAAAGCCCTACAAGACGTCGTGTTATTGCGGGCGTGGCGTCGTCCGGCGCCGACACGAGCCCACGTTCTCCTCTCCTCTATATATCCCAGTCTCGCATTGGGGGCGGCCGCGGAGCAACCACTTCTTCACCAAGAAACAAGGAAGATCTATCCCCTCAAAAAAGATCCCCGCATCCTCCAATTCCATTGGCATACAGATTTTCGCAAGCTGATTTTAGTTTTAGCATGGAGAGGTTCGCCGCTATGGTCGCCGGCCGCCGTGCCGGTGCCGCTCCGAAGCCCGCTTCCGCCGCCGAGGAGGGGGGCGAGGAGTACCTGCGGATCCAGCTGGAGGAGATCGTCATCGTCAAGGACGACGCCTACGACGCCCTCGCCGCCGCCACGGCCGCCGCGCAGTCCCGCGCCAACGCCAACGGCCAATGCGGCGGCGGCGGCGCCACCACCACGGGCACGGCGTCCACCGCCATGGAGAACTGCGCGAGGGCGGCCGCGGCGGCGCGCGTTGAGAGCTCGACGAGGCCTGCGGCCGCGCAGGGCGCGTGGACCACGGCGGCGAGGGGCGTCGGCTTCGACTAGGCGTCGACCACCCCGACGCGCTCCTTTCCCATCGGTGGGTGGGTGGTTATCCGTACGCGTCCTTGTTCCTATCCAGCATCGAAGTCGAAGATCGGGTTGATGAACTCCAGTCTAGTTATTTTTTTCGTTTTTGCTTGATTACTCGTTGGTGAGGTTGGTGGAGAGGGGATCGGTTGTATAGTAGTAGCTTGGATCGTCAAATCGGTTCTCTGGTTGATCCTGTTGCTATATAGCATGCCAATTTATCTGACGGATTTTGTTTTTGCGGCGAGATCTGTTGAGCGCATCAGATAGTTCAAGTTCGTGTTATCATCAATTCATCAAGGAATTAAGCTTAGATTAATTCAACAATTAAGCTTATTTATTGCCACGACATTGCCATGTACCTACCAGTCTACTATCCATGTAGTCATGTTTCGTTTGCTTTTCATGAGAGCTTCGACCCCTGCACAACATCACGCAGCATTGTGTTTGGGTGGTGGTGTGTTGTTATCGCGTCCTTGTTCGACCGCCAATCCTAGGGCCTTGCCTCTCCCGGGCAAATGAAAAGTCAGCACATGTTTGGTGAAAGCACATGGGTAATGCTTGATTAATGTTAGGGCGCTTATAGGCGCCGGCGCACCGGCCGAGCGTTTCGGCCGGTCCAGCCCAGACCATCGGATGTGAGCCACGCAGCCGTTCGATCCAGGCAAAAAAAAAAAAAAAACAGATCGCCCCCAACTTCTTCTTCCTTGGGCAGTTGGCCTGGATCCGTATCTCCCGCTCGGGAGCACCGCACCGCACCTCCTGTCCCCTTCGGTGGTTGTCCCCGTCGTCAGTCCCCACCCTCGCCGGTCTTCCTCGTCGCCGGCCGAACCCTGCCCTCGCCGGCCGTCCTCGTCGCCGGTCCCCCACCCTCCCGGCCTCGTTCTCGCCTCGACCCATGCAACAGCTCCACCTGCGGTTGCAGCTCTTGACAACGACGGTTGTAGCTCCGCCGCCCTCGCCATTGATGCTCGCTGCAGGAAAATACGTCGAAGCCGGCCGTGAGTCAATCAACGCCATTTGAATGGATGTAGCAAAAAAATTCACCGGTAGTAGCAAAATCAAACTACGGGTGCAGCAAAAACGCCGCCGCCGCCTTCGCGAGGTCGCAGCTCCGCCTTACATCGATGTATCAAAAAACTCCAACGGTAGTAGCAAAATCCTGCTGCGGTTGCAGCAAAAACATCATTGTCGTCCTCACGAGGTCGCAGCTCTGCCTGATGGATGTAGCAAAAAGCTTTGCCGGTGGTAGCAAAAATCGGCTACGGTTGAAGCTTTTTTGCGACACCTTGAAGCTTTTTCCCTGTTGGCAGTAGCCAGCCCGTAGCATTGGCATTCAGTGTTTGAAGCTTTTTCCAACGCCGGTTGAAGCTTTATGCGATACCGGATGTAGCCTTTTGTCGTGTTAGTGGTTGGTTCCAGCATCTGTCGCCGCTGGTTGAAGCTTTTCGCCACATCGGTTGTAGCTTTCCAGAACGCCGATTGTAGCAAAAATGCGATGCAGTTGTAGCAAAAACCAGCTGTGGTTCCAGCTCGCTTGTTGGTTGAAGCAAAAACCAACTGCGGTTCCAGCTTTTGCTTTGGTTGATTGTATCAAAAATTTGGCTGGTTTCCAGCTTCGGCGTCTGCTCCTCGAGGATGCAACCATAGGACTAGGAGGAGGGCAGTTCCAGCATAGGGGGAGGACGGCGCTCGCCGGAGTAGGGCCGACGGAGCCAGCCTGGGGCATCTTAGGGGTGGTTGCTGGCCATGGCGATGACGACGCAAGCAGCCTCGCCGGTCTAGCTTGGTTTCATTATAAAGAGGGAAAATCATATATTTATTGACCGCGCCACATAGAATGCTTTATGACAAAGAAGAAAGCAACATTCATGACTATCTGATTACGGAGTAGCGTTTGGTACCCCTAAGTAAGTCACTACACATTTGAAGTACTAGGGGTCGAAGCTAAAGTAGTATACATGTACACAGATAGGTCCCATTCAAGGGACATTTAAGAATTCATGGATACAACAAAATTTAATCATCATTCTGATAGCCTCTAACGCATATTTCCAATATGTCACCTGAACTACATATGCATAGCAATAGCTATATGTAGCATCTTCTCTTATATCCTTCAATACAATGGTCAGATCAGCTGCCTCACATAATTGTGATCTATCTGATGTAATTCTTGCGACGAATATTGTTTTTTCTATGTGATGATTAATTATTTTTATGATAATATGAATTGTCTATAGATGTATACTGCTCTTCGATTCACTAGTCTAATATTAAACCAATTTAGATGAAAGATAAATAGATGTAGTGGTGTCCAGTCACAGTAAGAGAGGAAAAGCTTAGACGAATTTACTCACTAATGATGAGAAAATTGTATGATTGAGGTGAACTCACAAGAGTTTCAGCCACCTCAGGTGGAGTATTAGCTTATATTTATGTATCACCGCCGTTTTGAGAGATACTACTAGTGAACCTATGAACCCCGATCCAATTTCCTCCATAAGAAACTTCTCCAAACGCTTTTATACTCGCTTTTGTTCCAGTTATTATTTGATCAAAAAATATAAAAAGCCCATGCACATTATACGCTCATAACTTGTTGCAACCAGCATAGAGATTGACAACATCACTAGAACCGTTGAGTGCACATGTGGGTTTTCTTAATTTGTTCCGCAATGTTGCTTGGCTAAGCCTAGGGTGTTATCTATATGGATTGATACCTTGGTTCTTAGTTGGGAGGGGGTTGCGAACCCTTGCACTTGTGCGCCCAACAACTTGAATTCCAGGATGCAGGTAGAAGCAAAGCTGGCCTTGGGGTGGCCACAAAACCTTCACAAACACTTCCTAGGGCCTTTCCACAACTTGGAAGCTTCCAGAATGGACTCTTGCCACCTAGGAGTCCCCACAACTGCAAGAGTAATAGGTTTGGTGGAGAAAAAGTAGGGGATTACCAAATCCTAAAGTTCTAGGGTTAATCTCTGGGGTGTCCAAACAGCAAACCACAGAGCCCAAAGATTAGACTCGGAGTTTGAGGCCAAACTCCAGGGTGTCGAGTGAGAAAAACAACGAGGGAATATACAATGGGTTTTCTCATGGAGGCTTATTGTCTTGTAGATTTGGAGGGTAAGACATGGGTATAGGTAGAACGTGATCCACAAACTTGAACACTAATTGCTTCATGAAGAAATAGAATGCCACACGAAACGATGGTTGCTCCCAAAAGAACCAGGCCCCGTTCACTTCTACTTCCTCCATCCGAGTTTATTAGCCCCTCTTGTACTTTGGGTCAAACTTTGATCATGATTAGTAAATAAATATATTTATATGTAAAAAACACTAGCACCATTGAATCCAACAATATACTTTGGTGACATATAAATTATATCTTGCCAGTCAACTCTAAGGTCAAAGTTTATCAAAAGTGCAAGGGGAATTAAAAAATATCACCATTGATAAAAAAAGAGCAATGACCACTGTGTTAGTTTCCACACACTGCCAGGCCACATGGTCACACCCCTCATCTCAACGAGAGTAGCAACAACATCGCGTGACACAAATAACTATTATTTTGAATCAATTATTATTTTCAAATTGAATGGTCTATAATTAGTTGTGGAGCATATATTGGTCAACAAATCGAAGTTAGTGAATCGTAATGATTGAATTCATGAATTAAAATATTGATTCACAAAATAGAGACTATATCCATGTAAAACTCGGTTTGTTGAGAGTGGCGAATCAAGAACCCAAAATCGGGTAACCTCAAGTGTGTTGTCATGCCGAGGATATATTTTGATTCTTGCTTTGTGCGCATCCCCTGCCATCAGAACTAAATATATGACATTTCTAACCCCCTTAACTTGTGGTGGAATTTGAGGATAGCCTCAACCAACAAGTAACATGATAACATAATAAGATGTAGAAGAGACACGCTGATTTTACATGAAAACCTCCTCAACGTGAGGACTAAAAACTATAATACCAACCAGTCCACTCCAACTTTTACTATTAGCAAAATGGAATGACAGAGTCTTCTTAAACCTCTAGAGGATCACACCAAAAACAACATAAGTTACAACTTTTCAATACCAACAACCACTCCTAACCAGAGCAAACAGTAATAACTAAAAAAATGTTGAACAGAATGTTGAACAGAGAAACTACAATTTCTATTTGTTTGGCTGTCAGATAAATGTTTTTAAACAAACAAATTGAATATTGTGAAACTCAACATACTTGTAGTATGGCGAGTCCTCGACATGCTATCAAGAATGCATCTCAATCCAACATCCGATCTCTCATGGACAATGTCCCAAGATTGTGCACTTTTCATTCGTCAACAAACAAAAATGCCTAAACCACTCTCAAATCATGTGCAGAACAAACTCATCAAGGAACGGGCTTGATGAAGATCAACAAGGAGCCACCTCTGGACATAGCTTCTCCCCCCCCCCCTCTCTCTCTCTCTCTCTCTCTCTCGTGTGTGTAGCTCTCACACAACAGCCAAAGCTCTACACTTGGACCATGAGAGATTAGGGTTTTCTTACTTTCTCTCTTCAAAGGAAGCATCTCAACAATTAATTCATCTCAGATCACAAATCCACGAACGTTATATTTCTAGGTTATGCTAGGACTAACCTACATAAGCATCCCATAACAAGCTCGAGGAAGTCAATTTATGCATTAGTTGACTCAATGATTTTTATATCTAATAAAAATCTAACGAATTTTGAAATAATGCAACAACCTAGTTTTGCACGTAGAATTTAGAAACATCGACATGTTGGATAAGACTAAAGAGGATCTATGGTGCACCTTACAACTACCTTTTATATCTTCAGCTTTTATAAAGTCTTGCCGCGATGTCATTGGAGCTTGTGTTATTCCATCTCACATCCATCATCTTGGTAATTTGTATTACTCTTCTCACCTTAATGAGAGTTATTTTTTTGTCTTGTATTTATGCTCATTTAGTCGGCTAAACATGATCACCTATGTCTCATAGTCTTTCCAAATAAAACGGCACTCCCTTCGATCCATATTAATTGTCGCTGCTTTAGAACAGCTCTCCGAGCGAGTAGTTTTTTAAGTTTAAGTAAAAAAAGAAACATGTATCAATGCATTTCCACAGAAGCAAAAAACAAAAATATGATATAAAATAGCAATGTATTACTATTATGTGTGTTTTTAAAACAGAAGGCAATCTTACACCGGAATATGATCAGATGGTTTGAGATTTGTAAAGTTTGACATGCTATGTTTTTTATTTCTGTTAATAACTCAGGTAACTCTCACCCGCAAAAAAAAATAACTCAGGTAACTCTCACCCGCAAAAAAAATTAACTCAGGTAACTCTATCATTATGAAATAAAACTTTTTTTACCCGCAAAAAATTAACTTGGGTAAACATCAAAGCTCTCAAGGCCTTTGCCACTGTAAGTCACAACCAAGGCGGTCCCAGTAGTCAGCAATTCACCCGGTGGGGCCCACCAACCTCTGACTGTAGCTATTCCAAGCGTGCACACCACAGTAGCTCAGTCGTACGAGATCTCCCAAATTTCTCACCTCCCAGCGGAAAACCCAACATCCCACTCCTCCGACCCCCTCGCATCGCATCCCTGTCGGAATCGCGCATCCGGAGTTCGCCGCCCTCGCCATGGCGCAAGGTACCACGCCCTCCGCGGCCGGCGGAGGCGGAGGCGGCGGGGGTGTTTTCTCCACCCCGGCGGCGGTCGCGACGACTCCCCCGGGCACCCCCCGCGCGGCGGCGGCGGCGCCGCCGCCGGCCCCCTCCGGGCACTACGCGGTAGAGCTCTACTTCGATCCCGCGCTGGAGAACCAGGTGCTCAAGGCGTGGAACGCTCTCGCCCGGCGGCAGCTCAGCAGCCGCCTCATCGACACCGCGTCCCGCCCGCACCTCCCGCTGCTGCATCTCCCGGCCGCCGCGCTCCCCGACCCGCTCCGCCTCGCGCCCGCCCTCCGCGCGCTCGCCTCCCGCATCGACCCGCTCCCTCTCGCGCTCTCCTCGCTCGCGTCGCCCCCGTCATCCCTTGATGCGGGGGTCCTCTTCCTTTCGCCCACGCCATCGGCGGCGCTGCTCGGCCTCCACGCGCAGCTCTGCGAGCTGCTGCGCAAGGACACGGGGCTCGAGGTGCCCGACGGGTTCCGCCCCGACAACTGGGTCCCGCGGTGCGCCGTCGCCGTCGATGTGCCGCGTGGCCGTATGGCCGAGGCCTTTTGCGTGCTCCGTGAGCTCAAGCTTTTGCCTGTCTCCGGGTATGGTATGGACATTGCGCTGGTAGAAGTCGCGCCGGTGGTCAGAGAGGTCGTCTCGTACCCGCTTGGTGGCAGCGGCGGTGTTGGAGCCGATTGAGAGGTAAGATATTGTTTGCCTTTAACTCCAGCTTAATCTTGTAGTGAAATTTTTGAACCTCTGTATGAGATTGTGGTTCTTGATACGATGATTTCCTTTTTACTGAATATGTATATTCTTTTTGGTGAATTAGTAGCAACTTTAGGAGGTGGATGGAATGATAATGTGTTGAATTGAGGTGGACTAATCAGAAGATGATCGGTCATTTTTGTGTTTGCAAATATAAACTAGTTAACCGTTTGATATAAATTAATTACAAGGCACAAAATACAGTATTAAGGATGTGTTATATACTTATGTTGCTACCTGATTGTACGGATGCAATTGCTTTCTTCTTGTGACTAAGTTTATTTAAATATCTCATGACCATTAACATTAGATCTAGAAGTAGATGGTTTGGATATCGTCAATACAACTCTACACTATCAGAGGCTACATAATTAAATTGCACACTTACTATGTCATAAGTTATTTAATTCAAGCAATTGATTAGAAAGTGTTAATATTAAATTAATTTCCATTACTAACAATTCAAAAATTGAAGCACAGTAAATAGTAAAGTTAGTCAAATTAGGTCAATCAGACTACATAAGCACATTTAGAAATGTGAGTTATTTAAGTCGGACTATTGATTTGTGTTGAAAAATGCAATGCATACTTGGAATATTTTTGAAGAATATAGAAAAATATGTGACGCTAATTATTTGTTATGAAGAGGAAGTAAACTAATTACTATGTATCATGGAAAATATGAGAAGTATGGGTAAGTAGAAATTATCTAGACCTAGATATTTAAGTACAAAGATCTAGAGTAATGAGTGTTATAGCACTTATATTGTGCCACATGTCCACGATCCAATTAGGTTGTACAACATTACATATGGGTGCCACTATTCTGCACGGTAACTAAGCTAAGTAAGAAATATAGCAAAAGATAAGTAATTATGAAGATGAATAACCAACTATGAAAGTGTAGGATTAGCTGTGACAAAGCATAGTATAATAGATGGGTGTATAGTTGTATCAAGATTATGGACGATAAATAGTTGAGTTAGTCCAATCTAATTCAACATAGTATAAAATTATCCACCTTCTAGTGTTGCTAATTTTTTTACCATCAATGATCAGAATTTTCATAAAAAAACATATCGTCGAATCAATAAGCCTAATCTCATATCGATTATTGAGATCCAATTTTTTCACTTAAAAAACAAATGAATTTTGTAGAATTACACATCCAGTTCACAAGAATATGAATAAACACATCAATCATAATAAACGTAGTCAAGCCATTGGCAAAATAAAAAATTATGATATTGTACTTTGCTAAAGTAGAATAATAAAATGTATGTACCAGATTGCATGATTTTTTTTGCTAAATTAAAATGTTTTGTCTTATGTTAGGTTTGGATAAATATTTTTCTACAGTATTAAGTATATATTATATTAATAATGTTTTAAAATTGTATCTGCTAGTTGATTTGATGAAAATGTTTTGTTTTATGTTACATTCATATGTAAAAATTAAAAACTCAAAATTTACAGAAAGATGGCTTAAAAGATTCTGAACATTCTGCGATCTTATTTGGGTTTGAAGTCGGCATGTTTTTGTCCAGAAGTTTTAAGCGTTGTAATTGGACTTGAAAGGATTATGAAAATAAACAAAGAACATTGTCTCACTTATCTAATAAGTGTATTTTTGCCTTTCTGTTTAAATGTGGTAGGACGTACACGAACATAATGGCCAATGATATTAAGCGAAAAGCGATGATTTTGATTTGTGTGTGCAAACAATTTTATGAAAAAAATAGTTACCAATGATACAACAATTTTTTATATTTAAGAGTGGAAAAAATGTTTCACTGGTAAAAGACAGGTTAGATTATTTTATTATCTTATTATTTCTTTATTCTCAAATCCTCAACCATCTTTTTATTTATTTATCATTTCTTTAAGCCATCTCAAGTTAGGAATGTTTGATGCTATAAGTCAATTTCCATCCTAGGAATGGTTCAATAATTTTATAGTTTACAAGAGGGTTTTTTAAGTGTTAGGCGCTGAGGGAGCGTTGTCCCTCAACTTAGTGCAATGAGCGAGGGTCCTTAAGCGTTCTATACCAACGTTACAAATAGGAACATGGGCTCCCAACAATTTTCAAAGCATGTAAGGCATCTAAACTCGCAAGCATGTTGGGGAAGGATGAATGTGGAGGAGCTTAGAGGTCAGGGAAGGGGAAGAAAGCTGGCAGCGGCGAGGTTGGGGAAGAACGCTGGCAGCGGCAAGGTCGGGAAGAGAAGCCATCAGGCTCCAGTCTAGACAGAGGATTCCGAGATCAGGGAGGAGGGGGAAGGACTGACAGTGGGGTCGGGGAAGGGGAGCTCGAGGTCCAGCAGCACTTGGTCGGGGAAGAAGATGGGTGGTGAGGTCAGGGAATAAAGCCCCACATTTGGCCGCCTTGCTCTCCTCTGTTTTGCTCACCCCGCTCGCCTTTGTCTAACCCTAGGCGTCTGAGCGCTTTTTTCAATGCCTGCCCAAAAAGCGAAGTGGTAGGCCTGCGCTCAGCGCTTAGGCACGCCTATGAGTACACTCAGTTTCAAGCCTAGATATCAGTGACAATATTTACATGTTGATCAGAGAATGTAATCTTGCTAGCGATCTAATGCCTGATTGTTTGCAGGTGTTGTTGTAATTTGTACAATGTGAAGAACCTCCTGGATGGGACTATCATATTTAACAAAGGGCATCATAATGATAACATGGGCATCTCCTTGTCCAGTTTGCCCGATTGGTAAGAAGCTAAGTCGGAAAAAGAAGGGTAGATCATACTGTATCCTACCGCATATACAGTATTTTCTTCTTATTATTTGTTTAATCTTTTGGTTGATAATACTCCGCTACTCAGCTGTAGAAACTTCATAAACTGAAAATGTTACCTGTGTTCAAGTTTATGTAATGAATGGTCGGTTATTGTGCGTGTCGAGTTGAGGTCACTTGTGCTCTCGTCGTCTTTTTGGTCTCCAGGACTGTTCGCTGTGCATTATTGGGTAGTTGTAGTTGATGCTTCATTCTGTAAAGGATTTAGGGGTAGGCTGCAATGGTAATGCCAGTTTTAAGTGCTTGACTCCTACTACTATTTGACGTATATAACTGCTCTTCCAGCTGTCATATATTGGCAAGTGGCAATGCTTAACTAGTGATGGTTGGTGGTTCCAAACCAATCCATTTCAGGCCCTTCTAAACTAGGCTGAACATTGTATGCCTGCACTGCACAGTTATTCTAAGGAGCTCGCCCAAATCAGGCAGTAGGCACCTTCATATCAGTTAGCGATGTCCTTTTTTTTGCGAAAAGCGACGTCCTGATCTGATGGGTAACGGTGACAGAAAAAGCTCTGCAGAGCTGCCAGTAAGACTAAGGCCCTGTTTGGATCATGGGGTTAGAGATAGTTTAGGTTAGTTGGAGGCTCAAATAACCTAAAAGTATCCAAACAGGGAGGGTTAGAGTGGGATATTTCCATTTAACCCAACTATCCTGGTGGAGAGGTGTTTATTTGGGTTAGAGTGGGTTAGAAAATAACTCTAACTCTAACTGTGTTAGGAGAGGTGTTTAGAGAAATAAACCAGACTTTTTTTAAGCACCGATGTTTATTTATACGGGATAGACGCTTAATTAAGCATCTCTCCTTTAGAAATAGGCACCGGTGCTTTTAAAAAACCCGGTTTATTTTTCTAAGCATCTCTGGAAACACCTTCCATCGTAGAAGGCATAAGAGTATCCAAACAGGGCCTAAGAGGAGAAAGGCGTAGAGCGTCTCTGTCGATTTCCCAACTGGTGCTTGCTCTGGCTGGCGGGATATCATATGGCAGCAGAGCGTATCCGCTGCTGCCTGCTTGCTGGGACTCCCGCTCTCTCGATGCGACGGCGCTACCGATATCGAGCAACTGATTTTCATTGGAACGGAAATGTAACACCTCGACAAGATGCGCATTTGAGGGCGGGGCGGCGCGCCATCTGAGGAGGGCGGCACGTACCCGTGTCACCCGCGGAGCGCCGATGCACACGCAACCAACAAAAACTCTAGCACTCCGCGAAAAGGGGAAGCGTTCAAGCACTAAAACCACTGTTTGGACCCTTTGATTCAGGGTTCTACGCAAAACTAGGAAAACTTGTAGGATTAGAATGTCATGTCCATTTAAATTCTACTAGTTTATTATGTCAAGAGAAAAATACAATGAATTTCTTTCACAAGGCTTTGAGTTGATGATGATTTTTCTTTGAAATATAGTGCAAATCAAATAGTAAGAAAAAAATCTTATAAGATTAACTTGTCAGACCAACAGTAGAATATATTCCTAAGGATTACTTCTTTTTTGCGAGGGATATTCCTAAGGATTACAATCTTTCAATTTTTCTATGATTTATTTTTAAATCACAGAAACCCGTAACATACTGCATAATCTTTTTTTAGTTGCATTTCTGCATAATCTTGACACATGCAATTACAATCGGAAAATGCTACCTTTCAGCCGGCGGATGCAAGCGCACCGTCCGCCACTTGCTTAGCCGTTGGATCAATCCTGATTGAGCGCTCACGCTGGCCACAAGTCAGTCCTATAGTCAGTGTTTTTTCCTGTAATAAGGGTCTTGTTTCAGTAAATTTCCGCAACACAAGACTAGTTTCAGAAAGAGACAAAATGATTCGGTGGTGAAGATTTTTTTCCCTGTAGCAGGGGTCTTGTTTCAAAATGTTTCTGCAATAGACTCATGTTTCACAAAGATTAAAAATGGTTCGATGATGAAGATATTTCTCGCAAAAAGGGTCTTGTAAAAACATAGTCCGAGTTGTAGAAAGCATCGGAGTAGTGCCTCACGTTAGAGAGTGAGTGGTCAGACTTTGCAACGTGAGGCATGTTTCAAAAACATCGCTCTAATTGCAGAAAATACTGAAGGAGTGCCCGACGTGAGAGGTCGCCGTCGTGCTGGAGTGGAGCTGGCAGCTGCTCGCGGGGCTGAGGGAGAGGAGGAAAAGCAACTTCGGCGAGCGGCGGCGCCTAGGCGCGTGGCGTGCTGCCTCGGTGGACCTTTGCAACAAGGTCCTTGTTGCAAATCCCTTAAGCGCAACAAGGTAGCTGTTGCAAAAGGTCCTCGACTGGCTGGGACGATAGATCGGACGGCCATTGTTATAAATATTTCTGTAACACCGCTCTTGTTGCAAGGGAGGTCACGTTCAACGGCCAGTTAGGCGGCGGATGTTTTCTACTTGTCCGCCGGCCGACGCGTAGCGCGGCCCACAATCGGAAATCATTACAATCCTTCAAAATTTCAATGATTTTTTTTAAAAAAATCACAGAAAGCCCTAACATTCTGCATAATCTTGACACATGCAAAAATTATTTTCCTTTCCTTGGTTCCAAATATAGGAGTGATAGTCGCACAAAAAAAAACCATGATTGGATTTCAGTATCACTATCATCTGGAGGAGGAGGCACCTCTCCATCTCTTTACCATCTGCAGCAGGATCTCGTTCCACGTGTCGATGGGGCCGGGGAGGCACGAGTGCACGCAGTCGTTCGGCACCCGCTCCCTCTTCTTCTCGCCGCCGGCGCCGGCGAACGGGAAGGGATGGAAGTACGGGCCGGGGTGAGCGTCCGGGCGCATATCCGCGAGCCTCGTCACCTGCAGAGCCTCCACCGTCACCGCGGACCCGCGCGACCTGGCCTCGACGGCAGCCGCGATGGCCTCCTCCGCGCCCGTCCGCCACATCTCTTTGTGCATGTACGACATCTCCTTCTCTCCCGGAGCGTACGGCTGCGTGCGCGCGCACGCGTCCGGGCTGTCCCACTCCCCGTCGAAGTGCGCCGGCGAGAACGTAGTCAGCACCGCCAGCTTCTCCCGGCCGGCGCTGGAGCGGGCGATGACCTCGCGGAGGGCGTTCTTGACGGCGAGGCGGAAAACGCCGAAGAAGCCCGTCTCCGTGCGGTTCGGCTCCGGGCAGTGGTGGCACCCGATCACCGCACCGCGCTCGTAGTACATCGCCGACTGCAGGAACCACTGCCCGAAGGAGAGCACCACCACGTCGATGCCCGGGAGCTCCGCCGCCCACCGCTCGTCGGGCTGGTCGAGGTACAGCCTGTTGTAGCCAAGCCCACCCGGCGCCCACGGCTTCTCCGTGCCCTTCACCAGGAACGGCGACCAGAACACCGACACCGTGGCGTTGTGCGACCGGAACGCCCACCGCCGGAACCTGCGCTCCTCGCCGCCGTCAAGGACCAGCTCGACGGGGTACTCCGAGCCGAGGAGGCACACCAGCGACTCGCACTGGTTCCGCGCGAGCGAGTCGCCTACGAACGCGACGTGCCGGCCGCGCACCAGCTCCAGGAACTCAGTGGGCGCGAACGGCGGGAGCGCGCACCCGCGCGGCCGCCACCGCCAGTTCAGGTACCCCGTGTCCGGCCGGCCGTTCACGATGCAGTTCTGCTCGTGCTTGATCGTCGCGCCGCAGCTCGTCCCGGTGTACCGCGGCCCCGCCGCGTCCGGAATCCATTCCCCCTCCGAGTAGTCGCACTGCGGCGCCGGTTTCGACCCCTGGGTTCCTGGCGGCGCCCCTGCAGCGGTCTTCACCACCTGCTGCCTCTCACCTGCAAACCATGAACAAACAAAGAACCGCGTCATTGCGCTGGCGCACACGGACACGCCCATGGAAGCGGCAATTAATGTGCGCAGGCAGGCGATGGATTAGCGGAGTCGTGGTTACCGTGGGGCGGCGAGGTGGAAGTGGAGGGTGGGGCGGCGATGGGAGGAGGGGAGAGGAGGTAGAAGAGGAGGACGAGAGGGAGGATGGCGTAGAGCGACAAGGTGAGGATCTTCGTGAGGCGTGGAAGCGTCTGGTAAGGAGATGAGACGCCCATGACAGCTGAGAAAGACCACCTGGCGGACTAGTTTCAAGTGAAGATGAGATCGGAAATACCGAAAATTCGATGGCGTGCTCGTGCTCGCCTGCTCACGTTATCGCCAGGCGTCCACTCTTGACGGGATGCGGGATGGCCGCGGTATTTCAGGGGTGCGTACGCCGATCATTTTTAATGCATAAGCTGGATGGAAGAGCCAACGTAGATACGGTGGATGCAGACAGACATGTAAAGGCCCAGCGATGGGATTTGGTATTGACTACAATTAATTTCTTTCCTATTTTTCCTAACAACTTCTTCCCAAATTTAGGAATGATTAATTAAGCCATTTTATTTGTTTCCAATTGTGAGGGTCAATGGTTCCAAATCAACATCGTTGCTTCCCAAAAAGATTTGCTTCGTAGGAACTGGATCATTTGCTTCCTAAAATTTTCTTCGCTTCCTATGAAGTTTTCAGTTGTGTGGATTTTTTTTTCTTGTTTGCTTCCAACGCTGTATTTTACTAAACAAGAACAGATGGCCGGCCGCCAATCATGTAGTTTGAGAGGTAATCTTGAGTAAACTGCTACAGGATCCACTACAAAAGAAAAAAGATTCAGATATTGTCATCTAACACAACTCATTACGGACAGTAAAAAGAAGGCTACAAGGTTCTTACTTATCATCCTGCAGTTCACTGTTGTCTTGCATAAAGTGTATACAAACGTTGGTTTCCAAAAAATATTTTGCTTGGTACGAACCGGTATTGTTGCTTCTTATAAAAATTTGGTATGAACCGGGATGGTTTTCTTCCTAAAATTTTCTTTGCCTCCTAAAAAGTTTTCAGTCGTGAGGATTATTTTTCCTTGATTCGTACGCTGTTTTCAATTGTGGAGATCCTTGCAAAAACTTCAGTTTGGTTTATTTTTTGTTTTTGACTGTCCCTGAAGTTCCAAAAACTTTAGTTTCAAAAATATGTTCCATGCGACCAAAGGATTGTTTCGAGTGCGTGCATCCAACAAAATTAAAATTTATTTCAACCAAACATTAATAAATTAGAACTTGCTTCAGAAGAAAATACAATTTGCTTCCATAGAAGTTGCTTCGAACAACATGAATGAATTATATGTTTCTGTTGTCACGACACAATACAAATCACAACCGAGAGTGGTCGCACATCCGTCCAGGTCTAGATTGTCTAAGCATTTTTCACTCTCTTCCATACTGATTGGTGGCCCAACTTTTGACTTTGATGGCAAAAGGAAGAGTGGAACCATCAAATTCAAAAAATATTCATGATTTTAGAAAATGTTTGAAGATCTGTAAAATATGTTCACGATTTCGAAGATGTTCATGAGTTTAAAAAAATGTTCATGATTTTCAAAAAAAATTCACGATTTTACAAAAATGAGAGTGATAGTGTATCTCGGTGATGAAGCAAGATATGGTCATGGCCATTGGACATTATGATTTTTGTTTTCCCGTTGCAACACACGGACAATTTTGCTATAATTACAAAAGAAGGACAAATTTGAAGTGTCGGATTTTCGTTACATCGATGACGAAGGAATGGTCTGACGCCGGAGTCTTAGCAAACTATAGATACAAAGCGTTTCTCACTAGTTGTGGCTAATGTTTTCATGCGCGTGCTGGATTAGGTGTCATTAGCAAACTGAGGTATTATGTAGCTCGTCGCAAATGGCTTACGCATTGTACCTGTAAATTAAGTTCACGATGTGCGATGTGTGTGTTTAGCAGTCAAGTAGCAAATGGTGTGGAAGAAGCTATTTAGTCGCAAATGACGTACTTTTGGCGCCATCAAGTTCACTGTTATGTGGTGTATTTCTTTTTTTGAGAATATGTTATGGTGTATTCTGTATGTGTACTCCGGTAATATTAATGAAGGTCTGTTTTCTAGTTCATCGTGTCTAAAAGAGAAAAGTTCAGGCTTAGCCAGGTTAACTCTCAATTTACAGTCATTTTCAGAGTGGGCAAATGGAGAAAACGCATACGTGAGGCCATCAATAGTGCATGTGCAATACGTGGCGGCAGGACTACACATGGACTCGCCGTTTCTATGATAGACCCGAGCGTTGCGATAAGTTATGGGCCGGTAGATGCATCATGTACCATTGGAACAGATGTACGTCATGCCGTCACGACATTGTCAAATCGAACGGCCAGCTCTCCGTATTGCACTGTTCAGCGCTACATTCCTTCCTACTGCCCCACATCATCGCATTCAATACACGCTGAGACGTGTCCTTATTCTATTCGTACACGAAGCGCGAGCAAGCGAGCTCGTCCGCTACTTCGCTGCTCTCCTCGAAAATACTCCCTACGTTCCTAAATATAAATCTTTGTAGAGATTACACTATGAACCACATACGGATGTATATAAATGTATTTTAGAGTGTAGATTCACCCATTTTGCTCCGTATGTGGTCTATAGTGGATTCTCTCATATGTAGATTTTGTCGTAACTTAATATCATATCATATCATGCATATGATACAACTTATGTAATGCATAGGGTCTTATATTAGTATCTTAGATCATCTTATTTGTTGTCATGCAAAATATATAGTAATATAGTACTCCCTCCCTCTCAAAATTATTGTCTTAAATTTGTCTAGATACGGATGTTGTCGGATTTTGGGTTCCGGCAAAACCCTTGAGGTTCAAACACGGGATGCGCACAAAGATCTCTCCCCCTCTCTAGGTCGCACACTCTACGATCTCATGGCCTAACTCGATGAACCCAAAGAACACGAGACACAAGATTTATACTGGTTCGGGCCACCGTTGTGGTGTAATACCCTACTGCAGTGTGGTGTGGTGGATTGCCTCTCGGGCTGAGAATGAACAGTTACAAGGGAAGAACAGCCTCGCGAGGTGAAGTGTTCTTGTGCTTGGTGAGTTGATGCTCTCTCTCTCTCTCTCCCCCCCTCTGATTCGCCCCCCTTGCTATGGTGGTGGCTAGTCCTATTTATAGAGGCTCTGGTCCTGTTTCCAAATATTGAGCGGGAAGGGATCTCACAACGGCCAAATTCGAAGGGAGACAACTAGTACAAGCTATCCTGAGAAAAGTAGTCTTTGCCTGCCAAAGGCTCTGGTGGTGACGCCGTCTTGGGCTCCATGGTGACCTCCGTCCTGCCGTCCTGCTAGTCTTGGTCTTGTTGCATCGATGCCTCGGGACTCCTCGCCTGCGCTTGCCCCTTTAGCACCAAAAAGGAAACGAGGACACTACGTGCACTGGCGCCCGCCTGGCTCCAGTCGTCATGGCTTGCATCACAGAAACCTCGTGAGGTGTCCCTTGCCTTGATCTCTCCGCCCCTCGCGAGCCAGCCTGGTGAGGCCGCCCCTAAGGAGGTCTTGCGTCGTCCGCCTCACGAGGCTTTGCCCCTCGCGAGGGTCTTGAGTGTTTGCTGGTGAAGATGGGTCATACAGGGCCGCTGGTGGAGCCACGCCGTGGGCCGCAGGTAGGCAAGCCTGGGGACCTCCATCCCCAGGATGCCGACAATAGCCCCCGGACCCAAGGCGCGCTCGGGCTTGGCTTTGAGGCGAAGCCAAAGGGCAAGCGCGGAGCGCCGCGGGCCCCATCAGCCTGCGGCCACGGTTGGCGCGTGGCGACTGATTGGACGTAGGCATCTCTGCTTCCCCATGCTGCCTCAGCAACTGTCCGACTTGATGAGTCCTAACTGCATGCAGAAAAAAGATCATTATTACCTTAGATCATGGAGGCCGGCGGTTGGCCTCCCCTTGGCTATAAATGGGAAGTGGGGGGGAGGCCCCGTAATCCATCTCTTCTTTTGCTCCTCCCACTCCTTCTTCTCCCTCGTTCCACTGCTTGCTGGCGCGGTCATGGCACCGATACGGAGGTTCTCTGCTGCGGAGAAGGGCAAGACTCCCCTCAATGAGCCCGAGCTACTCCCGCCGAAGAAGAGGCGGTCCCATCGTCGCGATATGGTCGCGAGGCCGGTAGTGTTGCGGCTGTGGTACGAGCGGCCACCTCCTGGGTACCCGTTGCCCTTGTACGCTCAAGCCGAGGGCTCTGGAGGGAGGAGCGCCGAGCGCCGCCGCCCGCGCCAGGGCCGTGGTCTCCGCGCCGCGGTGACGCACGCCGTCGCCCCAGGGGTCCATGCCGCGGACTCCTCGCGTGAGTTCGTGCTGTGGGCGGCGATGCCTCAGAGCACTTGGATTCGCTTCCCGCAGTTCTTCGCCGCTAAGATGCCGCCGAGAGGTCCCCTTGAGCTTTTGTAGGATCAAAAGTATGTCTAGAGGGGGGGTGATTAGACTACTTGACCAAATAAAACTTAACCTTTTCCCAATTTTAGTTCTTGGCAGATTTTAGCTAATTTAGGACAAGTCAAGCAATCATCACATCACTCAATCAAGCATGCAAAGAGTTTATGGAAAGCGGAAAGTAAAGCATGCAACTTGCGAGAATGTAAAGGGAAGGGTTTGGAGAATTCAAACGCTATTGGAGACACGGATGTTTTTCCCGTGGTTCGGATAGGTGGTGCTATCCTACATCCACGTTGATGGAGACTTTAACCCACGAAGGGTAACGGTTGCGCGAGTCCACACAAGGCTCCACCCAAGGGCAACGGTTGCGCGAGTCCACACAGGGCTCCACCCATGAAGGGTCCACGAAGAAGCAACCACCCACAAAGGGTCCACGAAGAAGCAACCTTGTCTATCCCACCATGGCCATCGCCCACACAGGACTTGCCTCACTAGTGGTAGATCTTCACGAAGTAGGCGATCTCCTTGCCCTTACAAACTCCTTGGTTTAACTCCACAATCTTGTCGGAGGCTCCCAAGTGACACCTAGCCAATCTAGGAGACACCACTCTCCAAGAAGTAACAAATGGTGTGTAGGTAATGAACTCCTTGCTCTTGTACTTCAAATGATAGTCTCCCCAACACTCAACTCTCTCACATAGGATTTGGATTTGGTGGAAAGAGGGTTTTTGTGGAAAGCAACTTGGGAAGGCTAGAGATCAAGATTCATATGGTAGGAATGGAATGTCTTGATCTCAACACATGAGTAGGTGGTTCTCTCTCAGAACATATGAGTTGGAATGGTGTGTGTGTTCTGATGACTCTCTCTTTTAATGAGAAGGAGGTGGAGGGGTATATATAGCCTCCACACAAAATCCAACCGTTACATACAATTTACCAATCTCGGTGGGACCGAATCAGAAAACTCGGTCTGACCGAAATAGTAAACCTAGTGACCATTAGGAATTTCGGTGGGACTGACATGCAACTCGGTAGGACCGATTCGGTTAGGGTTTGGGCATAACGTAATCTCGGTGAGACCGATTACACAAACTCGGTGAGACCGAATTTGGTAATTAGCTAACCAGAGAGTTGGTCAGGCAAACTCGATGGGACCGATTTGCTCTTTCGGTGAGACCGAGTGGAACTCGGTGAGACCGAAAAGTTACAAAGGGGAAACACTGAGTTTACATTGCAATCTCGGTGGGACCGATTCGCTCTTTCGGTAAGACCGAAAAGTTACGAAAGGGAAACAGAGAGTTTGCAACCCCATCTCGGTGAGACCGAGATCCTTATCGGTAGAACCGAATTGCTAGGGTTTGGCAGTGGCTAATGACAAGTGAAACTCGGTGGCGCCGGATAGGAAGAATCGGTAGAACGAGTTTGGCTTAGGGTTTAGGTCATATGTGGATATGGGAAAGTAGTTGAGGGTTTTGGAGCATATCACTAAGCACATGAAGCAAGAGGCTCATTAAGCAACACCTCATCCTCCTTAATAGTATTGGCTTTTCCTAAGGACTCAATGTGATCTTGGATCACTAAAATATAAAATGAAGAGTCTTGAGCTTTTGAGCTTGAGCCAATCCTTTGTCCTTAGCATTTTGAGGGTTCCACTTTCACATCCATGCCATGCCAATCATTGAGCTTTCCTGAAATAATCATCTTGGAATAGCATTAGCTCAATGAGCTATATGTTGTTATGAATTACCAAAACCACCTAGGGATAGTTGCACTTTCAATCTCCCCCTTTTTGGTAATTGATGACAACATATAGATCAAAGCTTCGACAAATGATAATAAGCATGAAATATATCGTCGCTTTGAGAAGTATGTGATAAGTAAGAGCTCCCCCTAAATTTGTGCATATTTAAAATTTGCTTTGGACTGCAAATGCACAAAGAGTTAGAGTCATGGGTTACTCTTCCATGTCACATACATCTTGGTGGAGCGCTCAAAATGATAAGAATGAAATACATGCACTCATCACCAAGAATAATGAATGATCACACAAGATAGATAGGATAATGGCATTAAGCAAGCATTAAGTGTAGCTTATGATCAAACACATGATCATCAATGTCTCACAAATGATGACGTAGTATCAAGCACTCAAAAGCAGATAAGTTCGAAAAACCACCAAATAAAGCAAGAGAGAAAAGCAACACTCTCTCTCTCGAAGCCTATGATCTATACATCTTCTCCCCCTTTGGCAACAAGTTACCAAAAAGTTCCTAGAAAATGCATAGCACTAGATCGACGCTCAGGCTTGATCTTCAGGTGGTGGTGGAGTCCGGAGCACTCCAAGGACGAAGCCTTCGGTAGACGTGGTCGGAGTCGAGGCTGAAGTGGATGCTGGAGCTGGTGGAACTGAGGCTGTGGATGGTGCAGACGTTGTAGCTCTGGTGTCAGCAACTGGCAGTGCAGACGACCTCGGACCTCGTGGCACCCTCGCAAAAGCATCAGTCGTGGTCCTGCCTCTCCTCTCATTCATGTCCTTCTGGAGCTGCTCCACGACAGTCTGTATCTCTGTCACCTTGATGTCCAAGTCATAGAACCTCTGTTCCATGATCCTCTCTAAACTCGCCTGGTTCCGAGTCAGGGTGGCTATACTCTGCTCAATCCGCAAGGTGGACGTAATCAGGTAACCAAGCTGCTCTTGTTTGGTTTTCAGGAAGTAATCAGATGCCTCCGCTTGAGTAGGCATCCTGGCAGCTTTCTCCTTCTTCGCCTTCTCCTTCTGAGCTTGTGCATGGGAAGATGATGGTTCATTCTCAGTCATAACAACTTGATTATCTTCGAAATCTGGACGGATGGGCAGGTGTTCCTTATCCAACAAATATACGCCCGTGCCCATCTTGGAGTTGATGAGCTCCTGAATCTAAGGGGCATATCCACAGCTCCTCTTCTGATCTGCTGCAGTCCTTTTGATTGTTTCCACTATGAGGCTCATGACTTTGAATTTTTGAGGCACGTCAAAGACATGAAGCAAATTGATCGCGTGACCTCTGATCATCTTGTGATCTCCAGACTTGGGCAGAAGGGTGTGCCTAAGGATCCAGTTGATCGTAGGCAATCCTGATAGCAGATAATGCACTGAGCCAAACTTGAATGTGTCAAGTGCTTCATTCGGAATCTCCTTGTACATGTTGGACATGGAGTTGTGGTCCATCTTTTTCTTGGCATAAATGTCCAAGTCATCTGCTTGCTCCTCTGGGGCATTGATCAGCTTCGCCCATTCCTCAACAGTAGAGTGGTACCTTGTACCCTCTGACATCCATGTGATCCTGCCATCCGGATAAAAGTGTGCTGTGGAGTAGAATTGCATGATTAGCTCCTCGTTCCACTTTGTGATCTTCTGCCCAACAAAGTCTGCAACTCCACACGCACTAAAGCTGTCAAATACTCCAGGGTAGTACTCTTCATTGTCCTTGATATAGGTCCAGTCGACCCATCTCATGTCACATACAATTGGCTTCTTGTCAAGTAGCACTGTCTCATAGAAATCCTGCTGCTCCTTGGTATGAAACCTGTAGTCCACTGCAGTCCTTCTCCTAGAAGCATATGGATCTGCTTCTCTCCACTTCCTGAGCCCTGAGTCTCTCCTGAGCTTCATATCCTCAGCCACAGGATGAGCATCGTTGTGGTCTGGGATCTTGGGCTTGAGCTTCCGAAGGACATTCTCTTCCTCTTCCTCTGCAGCTTCAGGCACTGGGGCCTTGTTCTTCTCAGTGGCTGGGATGCTTCTTGTGTTTCTCTTTGGTGCACTCTTAGGCTTAGATGCAGCCTTAGGTGCTTCCTTGGGCTTGGATGCAGCTCCCCCTGACCTTATGGCATCTCCCATTAGCTTGGGTGCCTTGGGCGCTGGTGCAGCTGCCTCTTCTTCCTCTTTCTCTTCCATGATGGAAGCTTTGGCAAGCACTCTAGCCACAGTCTTCTTCACCCTCTCCTTCCTTTTCTTGCCCTCAGCTGCAGCTGGCTCTTGGGAAGTGGGCTTCTCAGTTGAGGCTCTAGCCTTTGACATGGGCTGCCTGCCTGCTGGCCTTTTGATTTTCAGACCTGGCTTAGTGCCTTGAGCTGGTTCAATTCTCTTGGAAGTGGCCTCTTCCTCTGCCACATAGTCCTCATCTTCAGAGTCTGAAGTTTTCTTCTTCCTTTGTCTCGTGGCAGCCTTTGGCAAATTGCTAGGAGTGCTCTTGCTGCCTTCATCAGATGAACTGGAGGGACTAGTGCCCTCACTCATCACCACTTGCTGCTCTGACAGATTCTGGCTATCGCTCTGGTCTGACATGCTGCAAACTGACTGCTGACCTTGTGAATAGATTATAGAGGAGATAGAGTGGATGAGCATCACAAAATGCAGAGACTTTTGCAAAAAGAATGATCCAAAAACTTAGTTTTAGTTTCCCACTGAAATCATCTCGGATCTACCGATTTTCAAACTCGGTGATACCGAAGCAGTTTTGGAACCTAAACTAGTGAACTCGGTAGGACCGAGTCACAGTTCGATGGCACCGAGACTACTAGGGTTTCATTGAGTTCAAAAATCGGTCACACCGATAAGTAATTCTCGGTCAGACCGAGTCTCACTTGTGCAATGGCATAAGCCAAATCAGTGGGACCGAGTTTTTCAACTCGGTGGGTCCGAGATAGTTTCGGCGGAAACCTAAACCTAGAATTTTCGAATCAAACCTAATCTATGAGTGTTTTGACTGGATAGAAGTTTATCAAACGTGGCTAGAAACAATACGATCACAATGTGCTAGAAATCAGATTGAGGAATAGCACAAAGATCAAGTCCATACCCTAGTTCGGCGGGGACTTGCTACGGCGGCAACGGCGGGGCAGAATTCCCGTTGACGGTGACGGAGACCAGCGACTGGAGGCTGCTGGCGGCGAGAAGATGATCCGGAGACCTCGAGGGCGGAGCAGGCTATCGCGCGGGCGAAGGGGTTCGGAGAAATTTCCAAATTTTGCCCGTGACTATATATAGCCCGACCCTGTCGGTGTGACCGAGTGGAATAACTCGGTGGCACCGAGATTCATAACTGCGTGCAGTTACTGAAACTCAGTGTGACCGAAAGGTTCAAATCGGTTGCACCGAGATCGAAAACCTAGATCAACTTAATGATCTCGGTAGGACCGAAAGTGGAGTATCGGTCAGACCGAGAATCATAAAGAGGTTTTGGAAGTTTAAGTCTATGACGAATCGGGGACTCCGAGCGCTCCTCACAGAGAGTGGTTCGAATCTGACTTGATCAAATTTTGTGATGCAGCATGAATAGAGTTTGAGACGAGAAAAGCATAGATAGCTAGAGGACATTCTTAGGCATTCTTGTCCATCCACTTGGCAAAAGAGGATAAAACCAAGCAATCAAAAAAACAAGTGGATGTCCTCGAATGAGTAAAATATGCAATCAACATGCTCACACAATAAGATGGCAAATGAAATATGTGGCAAGGCATGCACAACCAATTCTAGCATTTATCAAGCAATTTGCGATGACTAGGTCATCTATATATGAGTACATTGACTTAGGAGTCAAGTGAGAACACTTGATCATAGGTCATACTCATCGTTTAAGCTCAAGTGGGGTTACCACTTTTACATAAAGCATTGTTGTGTTCACATCTTTAGAGTTGCTTTAGCTCAAGTCTTAGAGTAAAGCTCCCCCTAGATGTGATATCCCCCCTAAGAGGGATGAACTAACCTTGGGTTTTGTCGATGATGACTTCATGTAGATATTAAAGATGTGGATGCTCAATGTTGATGTAGATCTCTTGGAGCTATCCATTTGAGTGAATTGCACTTTCAATACCTACATGGGTTAGTCCCACAAGGAACAAACAAGGATATCCATAGACATAGAGTGATGCACACAAAAGATGATGTCCATGAAAACTTTTAGGTTACCTTGTCCCTTGTCTTACCAACAAGAGGGTTTGTGACTCCTTGAACTAGTGCAAGATGTGGAAGTTGATTACACTTGTTCTTGCCAAAATGATAAGAGTGAAGTATGTTGGCGGAGTCACCCTCAAGAACTCTCTAGTTCTTCTTCTTTTGGATCCACATCATCTTGATGGGAATCCTTGGATTTGTAGTCATACTTGATGAAGTGGAACTTGAAGTAGTCTTGGGAATCCACTTGACTAAGGTCTTAGGAGCTTCTTCAAATGCATCAATTTCCTCTTGAAGCTTGTCCTTGCTTTTTTGCTCGTAGTCTTGTGGTGGAAGATCATCTTGAGCTTGTGTCCCCTTGAAAGAAGTATACTTCTCTTGTTGAGGGACAAACTTTGTCTTGGGGTATTGATCTTCTTCCCATTCAACTCCATTGGCATTGAACTTTCGTTCAAAACCAACACCTTGATTCTTCCGGTGCATTCCTTGCTTGCACACAATTTCCTCGAATTGCTTACTCCCGGCAAGGCTTTTGTACACTCCTTTCTCTATAATTCCCTTCAATAAGCTATTTTCTTGCTCAAGTGTAACTTGGCTAAGAGAATCATTAGTGGAATCAAGAGAACTACTAGAAGCAACAATATTGGATTTAGCATGATCACTGTTACTACTAGAGGAAGAATCTTTCTTGTTAGACTTGACTTGAGGCATGTAAGTGGATAAGAGTAAACGCTTGGCAATGTAAGAAGAACTTTTCTTGCGGAGATCATCATTGTTTGCCTTTAAGAACTCATGCTCTTGCTCAAGATTGAGCTTTTCAAAGCGTAGTTTCTCATGAGCTCTTAAAAGTTCTCGATGATCTTCGAAGATAGTGTCATGAGCTAACTTAAGAGTTTTTAGTTCTTTAGTTAGAGCCTCAATCTTCTCCTTATCATTGTCACTCGTTTTAGCATGATTAATTGGTCTTTCATCATAGTATTCATCACTAGAGTTGTCACCAAGCAAATCATCACCTAACAAGTCATCTTCATCACTATTGAAATCAACATACTCGGGGTGTGTTACCTTAGGACCTTTGGCCATGAAGCATCTTCCAATTCCTTCATTTGGTGAGTCAAATATGTCGTAGGAGTTGGTTGACACAAGTGCTAGACCGGCAACACCTTCATCTTGAGTATCTTAGGAGTCGGAGTGGTAACTTCTCTCGGAGTGGCTGTCAGAGTCGGAGCCGGATACCCATTCACCAACATGAGCTTGATGTCTTCGTCTTGTGTAGCTCCTTGATGATTTTTCCTTCCTTTCCGAATCCTTGCTTCTCCGTGAGTATCTTCGTTCATAACGATCATCTTTACTCCTTCTCTCTCTTGGTGGTGATCCTTTGCTTCTTCTTTTTGGAGAATCTTCTCTTCTCTTGTAGGGAGCCGTACACTCATTGGAATAGTGTCCGGGTCTTCCACAATTGTAACAGTTTCGCTCTCTACTAGAAGATCTTTTGTCATTGTAGGACCTTGACTTGGAGCTTCTATCTTTGCTTCTACTCTTGTAGAACTTGTTGAAGTTCTTCACCATTAAGCTCAATTCTTCATTGAAGTCTTGTTTCTCACTTGATGATGTAGGGGCTTCACATGAGGCTTTATAGGCACCACTTGATTTGTTGTGAAGTTCCTCTTTATCCTTAGGTGACATCTCATGAGCAACAATTCTTCCAATCACCTCCGTTGGCTTGAGATCTTTGTAATTGGGCATCATTTGGATCAATGTGCACACGGTATCATATTTTCCATCCAAGGCTCTTAGGATCTTCTTGATGATGAATCTATCGGTCATCTCTTCACTTCCTAAGCCGGCAATCTCATTTGTGATGAGAGCAAGCTTAGAGTACATTTCAGCGACACCTTCACCATCCTTCATCTTGAACTTGTCAAGTTGGCTTTGAAGCACATCCAACTTGGATTCCTTGACGGAGTCGGTACCTTCGTGCATATCAATCAAAGTGTCCCAAATTTCCTTTGCATTCTCAAGGCGGCTGATTTTGTTGAATTCTTCGGGGCACAATCCGTTGAAGAGAATATCACAAGCTTGAGCATTGTATTGCAACATCTTCAACTCATCCGCGGTAGCTTCACGGTTTGGTTCTCTCCCGTCAAAGAAGTCACCTTGCAAACCAACACACACAATAGCCCAAACAGCGAGGTTATGTCCAAGAATATGCATTTTCATTTTATGCTTCCAACTAGCAAAATTAGTACCATCAAAGTAAGGACCTCTACGGTGATAATTTCCCTCGCTAGACGCCATACTCTCCTAGGTTGTGAAACCAAGGCTATGACCACCAAAAGCTATGGAGATCAAGCAAATGGAGACCAAGGCTCTGATACCACTTGTAGGATCGAAAGTATGTCTAGAGGGGGGGTGATTAGACTACTTGACCAAATAAAACTTAACCTTTTCCCAATTTTAGTTCTTGGCAGATTTTAGCTAATTTAGGACAAGTCAAGCAATCATCACATCACTCAAGCAAGCATGCAAAGAGTTTATGGGCAGCGGAAAGTAAAGCATGCAACTTGCGAGAATGTAAAGGGAAGGGTTTGGAGCATTCAAACGCTATTGGAGACACGGATGTTTTTCCCGTGGTTCGGACAGGTGGTGCTATCCTACATCCACGTTGATGGAGACTTCAACCCACGAAGGGTAACGGTTGCGCGAGTCCACACAGGGCTCCACCCAAGGGCAACGGTTGCGTGAGTCCACACAGGGCTCCACCCACGAAGGGTCCACGAAGAAGCAACCACCCACAAAGGGTCCACGAAGAAGCAACCTTGTCTATCCCACCATGGCCATCGCCCACGCAGGACTTGCCTCAATAGTGGTAGATCTTCATGAAGTAGGTGATCTCCTTGCCCTTACAAACTCCTTGGTTCAACTCCACAATCTTGTCGGAGGCTCCCAAGTGACACCTAGCCAATCTAGGAGACACCACTCTCCAAGAAGTAACAAATGGTGTGTAGGTAATGAACTCCTTGCTCTTGTGCTTCAAATGATAGTCTCCCCAACACTCAACTCTCTCACATAGGATTTGGATTTGGTGGAAAGAGGGTTTTTGTGGAAAGCAACTTGGGAAGGCTAGAGATCAAGATTCATATGGTAGGAATGGAATGTCTTGATCTCAACACATGAGTAGGTGGTTCTCTCTCAGAACATATGAGTTGGAATGGTGTGTGTGTTCTGATGGCTCTCTCTTTTAATGAGAAGGAGGTGGAGGGGTATATATAGCCTCCACACAAAATCCAACCGTTACATACAATTTACCAATCTCGGTGGGACCGAATCAGAAAACTCGGTCTGACCGAAATAGTAAATCTAGTGACCGTTAGGAATTTCGGTGGGACTGACATGCAACTCGGTAGGACCGATTCGGTTAGGGTTTGGGCATAACGTAATCTCGGTGAGACCGATTACACAAACTTGATGAGACCGAATTTGGTATTAGCTAACCAGAGAGTTGGTCAGGCAAACTCGGTGGGACCGATTTGCTCTTTCGGTGAGACCGAGTGGAACTCGGTGAGACCGAAAAGTTACAAAGGGGAAACACTGAGTTTACATTGCAATCTCGGTGGGACCGATTCTCTCTTTCGGTAAGACCGAAAAGTTACGAAAGGGAAACCGAGAGTTTGCAACCCCATCTCGGTGAGACCGAGATCCTTATCAGTAGAACCGAATTGCTAGGGTTTGGCAGTGGCTAATGACAAGTGAAACTCGGTGGCGTCGGATAGGAAGAATCGGTAGGACCGAGTTTGGCTTAGGGTTTAGGTCATATGTGGATATGGGAAAGTAGTTGAGGGTTTTGGAGCATATCACTAAGCACATGAAGCAAGAGGCTCATTAAGCAACACCTCATCCCTCCTTGATAGTATTGGCTTTTCCTATGGACTCAATGTGATCTTGGATCACTAAAATATAAAATGAAGAGTCTTGAGCTTTTGAGCTTGAGCCAATCCTTTGTCCTTAGCATTTTGAGGGTTCCACTTTCACATCCATGCCATGCCAATCATTGAGATTTCCTGAAATAATCATCTTGGAATAGCATTAGCTCAATGAGCTATATGTTGTTATGAATTACCAAAACCACCTAGGGATAGTTGCACTTTCAGCTTTGGCTGCAGCACGCCGACTGCGATGCCCCTGCAACTAGAGCGGAGGTTGAAGCCGTCTCCTCCGAAAAGATCTTCATGACTCGCGGCTGGGGCGAGGTCGCTCGAGTCTGCTGCGGGGAAGGCGCCCTCGCCATCCACTTCGAGTACGACGACTCCTCCACTCTATTCTTCAAGGTCTTCAATGAGGAAGGCCTCCGCTTGGAGTGCTGCCCTGAAGGGGGTCGCCAGGACGGCGCAGCAGCTGGCGCCGGGCCTGCTGCTGGCCTCGCCCGCAGCTCCTCCAGGGACAGTGGTGAGTCCTGGTGGTCCAGCGATTCTCCCGAGCTCGTCGAGTCTCCGGAGACAAGCGACGACAGCTACGTGCCCCCGAGCTCTCGCCATGCTCGGATCAAGGCCGCAGCGTCCGGCCACCGCCGTCGATGATCTGGATGGGGTTGACGCCGGCCTCCGGAGGCCCACTATTGATGATGGCGTTGGCGCTGTTCGGCACGCGTAGATAGAGCTCCTAGGAACTCCTTTCTTTTGTTTCCTGCGAGGAATCAGAACGGACCCCGTGAGTGTGTGTAAAGAATCTGTAATGTCTTTAGTTGATATTATCCTTTTCATGATAATTTGCGAGCGCATGTCCTGCTGAGGCTCGGTTTCCCCTTTCCAATCCCGCGACAGCTTGGTGCTCTACGCTGACAGGTCCCGGTCCCCAGGCAGGCTGCAGCCGTCGCTGGTATGCCAGGCCGAGATGTCGTGGTCAAGGCCAGGAGGTGAGCGGCCCGAGGTCCAATAAGAGCTCCTAAGGCACGATGCTCAAGATCTCCCCTTTAGCGCGCAAGCAGCTTCCTGATGATGCGAGAGGGAGGCGACATTGCCGTAGCAGGGCAGCGAGAGGCGAGGGTCTTATGCCATAGTGCTGGGTTGATCCAGGCGCGAGACTTATCTTGGCGTTCCGAAGCTGGTTCCTCGTGTTGCGCCAAACTTGGGCATCGTCCACTGTTGGGTAGCTAGGTTGGGCCCGTGTGAGCTTCTTCCTCTTCTCCGTGCTCTCCTGTGTGCTCTACGTCCTCAGGTCCCAGCCCTCGAGCGAGCTCAGCCACCGCTGGTATGCCAAGTCGCGATGCCGTGGTCAAGGCCAGGGGGTGAGGGCTGGAGAGCCAGTAAGAGCTCCTGAGTCGCGATGCTCAGGAACCCCCTTTTAATGCGCAAGCGAATTGCATGGGAGAAGAGAGAGAGAGAGAGAGAGAGAGTCCGCGGTACCACCCGCTATAGTCCTCAGGAAGTTCCTGCAGGTTAGCGCAAGGAAGGGCACAAATTGCCATGGTGATTGCTGGTCCATCACTGGCACGTGGGAGGGGACTCCCTACTGCGGGGAGCCCCCGGGGCATGTATAGCCCCGCCCTGACACGTGGCTTGCACGGCAGGGCTAGACGAGGTGTGTCTGGGTACTCGTGAGCCAGCGCGGGAGAGGGAGTCCTGGATTAGGGGGTCTCCGGACAGCCGGACTATATCCTTTGGCCGAACTGTTGGACTATGAAGATACAAGATTGAAGACTTTGTCCCGTGTCCGGATGGGACTCTACTTGGCATGGAAGGCAAGCTAGGCAATACGGATATGTATATCCCCTCCTTTGTAACCGACCTTGTGTAACCCTAACCCCCTCCGGTGTCTATATAAACCGGAGGGTTTTAATCCATAGGATAACATACAATCATACCATAGGCTAGCTTCTAGGGTTTAGCCTCTCCGATATCGTGGTAGATCAACTCTTGTACTACACATATTATCAAGAATAATCAAGCAGGACGTAGGGTTTTACCTCCATCAAGAGGGCCTGAACCTGGGTAAAACATCATGTCCCCTGCCTCCTGTTACCATCCGCCTTAGACGCACAGTTCGGGACCCCCTACCCGAGATCCGCCAGTTTTGACACCGACACTGGTGCTTTCATTGAGAGTTCCTCTGTGTCGTCGCCGTTAGGCTTGATGGCTCCTTCGATCATCGATAGCGATGCTGTCCAGGGTGAGACTTTTCTCCCCGGACAGATCATTGTATTCGGCGGCTTCGCACTGCGGGCCAACTCGCTTGGCCATCTGGAGCAAATCGAGAGTTACGCCCCTGGCCATCAGGTCAGGTTTGGAAGTTTAAACTACATGGCCGACATCCGCGGAGACTTGATCTTCGACAGATTCGAGCCCCTACTTAGTGCGCCACGCGATCACGATGAGCATGATTTAGCTCTGCCATCAGACAGTGTCCAGGAGATCGCGCCGGCAACCGCTCCGACCCTCAATTCGGAACCAGGCGCACCATCCATGGACGGGTGGATAGACTCCTTCACGGAGGCCGAACCCTCAACGGCGATCGAGCCGAATATCGACCTTACCCTTCACGAGAGCCGTGATGCCACACTGCCAGATCCTTCCCCGGCCACGGATTCCGAACCGCCTGCGCCCGTGCCTATCGAATCCGATTGGGTGCCAACCATGGAGTTTACCTCCACGGATATCTTTTAGCACTCGCCCTTCGGCGACATACTGAACTCATTAAGGTCTCTCTCCTTGTCAGGAGAGTCCTGGCCGAACTATGTCCGGCCGGATTGGGGTGCGGATGACGAAGAAATTTGCCGCCCACCCACCACCCACTTAGTAGCCACTGTCTAAGATTTGACCACTCGCCCTTCGGCGACATACTGAACTCATTAAGGTCTCTCTCCTTGTCAGGAGAGTCCTGGCCGAACTATGTCCGGCCGGATTGGGGTGCGGATGACGAAGAAATTTGCCGCCCACCCACCACCCACTTAGTAGCCACTGTCTAAGATTTGACCGACATGCTCGACCTCGACTCCGAAGACATCGACGGTATGGACGATGATGCAGGAGACGAACAGGAACCACTGCCCACGGGGCACTGGACACCCACTTCATCATATGATGTATTCATGGTGGACACACCCAAAGAAAACGATGAAGAGGAACGGAAGGACGCAACAAAGGGTTATTCCCTCGAGAAGTAGTCAAAGCGACGGCGTAAGCGCCGCTCCAAATCCCGCCTCGGCAGAAACAACGGTCATATAGACCCAGCGATAGAGCAGGGTGAACCATCGCCCGACCAAGGCAACACGGAGAAGCAAACCGGACAACCCGACTCCGTCGAAGATAACAGTCCGGATGACATCACACCGGACAGGCGCCCGGAGCAACATAATGCCCATCAAAGGCTTGTTGCCACGGCAAAGAGTCTAAAAAAGCAGAAGCAAAGGCTTAGAGCTGCACAAGACACTCTTAGAATCAAATGGAGTAAAGTACTCAACACTGCAGCGAAGTACGGCGGTAATCGCCACACCAAGAGCTATCCGAAGCGAAAGTTGCTACCCGAATTCGACGAGGAGGCCTTAGATCCCCCGCAATTAGAAAACAAAACGGCCATCCGGTCGGATAGACGACCTCGTGGCCAATACAGAGCAGCAAACGACGCCGCACATAAGCCAGTACGCGATCCATGCGAGGGCTCGCATCAAAAGGACGGCACAACCAGATCCATATACGGGCCACGTAAGCGTGCTCCAGTATGAAATACAACACAACAAACATCTGAACACCACGGTACACCCAAATACAGGGGTGCTGCACACCCCCTATGTTTCACCGATGAGGTGCTGGACCATGAATTTCCAGAGGGATTCAAACCCGTAAACATAGAGGCGTACGACAGAACAACAGACCCTGGGGTCTGGATTGAGGACTATATCCTCCATATCCACATGGCTCGAGGAGACGATCTCCACGCCATCAAGTACTTACCCCTCAAGCTCAAAGGGCCAGCTCGGCACTGGCTTAAAAGCCTCCCCGAAAACTCCATTGGAAGCTGGGAAGAGCTCGAAGACCCCTTTCAGGCAAATTTTCAAGGGACCTATGTCCGACCACCGGATGCAGACGATTTAAGTCATATAACTCAATAGCCCGAAGAGTCAGCCCGAAAGCTTTGGAACATGTTCCTCACCAAGAAGAACCAAATAGTAGACTGTCCGGACGCCGAAGCCTCAGCAGCTTTCAAGCACAGCATTCGAGACGAATGGCTCGCTAGACACCTCGGCCAAGAAAAGCCGAGAACAATGGCATCATTAACAAGCCTCATGACCCGCTTTTGCGCGGGCGAGGACAGCTGGTTAGCCCGATGCAGCACCAGCGACCCAAGTACATCCGAAGTCAGGGACGGAAACGGGAAATCACGACGCAGCAAAAACAAGCGCCGGAATAAAGAAGACAGCCCGAAGAGCATGGCGGTAAATGCCGGATTCAGAAGCTCTCGGCCAGGTCAGCGAAAGCCGCCCTCCAAAGGCAACAGAGACGAACTGTCCAGCCTAAACAAGATTCTGGACCAAATATGTCAGATACATAGTACCCCCGACAAACCTGCAAATCATACCCATAGAGAATGTTGGGTCTTCAAGTAGTCCGGCAAGCTCAACGCCGAACATAAGGGGCAGGATACACCGAGCGAAGACGAGGACGAGACTCGCAAGCAAAGCACTGAGGAGCAGAGAAAATTCCCACCAGAAGTCAAAACAGTCAACATGTTACACGTAATAAAGGGGAGAAACAAAGAGGCACTCCCAGAGACACATGCCCCAGGGCCTATCACCGCGGAATTCTGCCACTAGTCGTCCCAACCGATCACTTTTGACCATCGGGATTACTCAGCAAGTGTCCGGCATGCAGGATGGGCTGCCTTGGTACTAGACCCAATAATTGACGGATACCACTTCACACGAGTTCTGATGGACGGCGGCAGCAGTTTAAACCTGATATATTCGGACACAGTACGCAACATGGGGATAGACCCAGCAAAAATTAGCCATAGCAATACTACCTTTAAAGGAGTAACGCCAGGCCCAGAGGCCCATTGCAGGGGCTCCCTGCTACTAGAGGTTATATTCAGCTTTCCCGATAACTTCCGCAGTGAAAAAGTTAACCTTCCACATTGCTCCGTTCCAAAGTGGCTATCAAGCTCTACTCGGACGCGAAGCTTTCGCTCGCTTCAACGAAATACCGCATTACGCTTCTCTTATGCTTAAGATGCCCGGTCCATGTGGCATCATTACGGTAAATGGAAATATTGAGCACTCCTTGCGCGCGGAAGACCGTGCGGCTGCCTCCCGCTAAACGGCCTCACCAACTGAAGCATCTGACAGGTCGTTAAGACCATGGACGCAGTTAGACGAGTCCGGTGCAGCTATATGTAATCGATACAGGTTTGATGGCTATACCCCTATTACAATACAAGGGGCTGAACACGCGTAAACAAGGGGCAATTAGGCTCAACTTTACTCATCTTAAACTGTACATATTTTCTTTAGTACAACCTACCTTTTTGCACGACAACTTTTCAACTAAGTTCCTCTCTTTTACAGATGACCATCATGCTACACCCGTCCAGGATACGGCACAACGGAGACACGGGCGCAGACGTGCAGTAGGGACCCGTTCCAAGGATTCTTTTTAGATTAAGACCCTGCATAAACCTTTTTTACTGTCTCTTGTTGATACACATCCCCCGGATTCTCAGTACAATGGAGAAGGATGCTGACGTATTGGCATGTGGCCACGTCAGAATATTGCACGTACCTGGACACCAGGGGCTTATTACAAAGGGCACTATTTAGGCCCGGTTTACACCATAAAAGACCGAATACCTTAGGGAGTGTTCGGCGTCGCGAGTTTGGCCTTATATGCATCAGCTCCGAATCATGTCTTTGGTCAAATGTTGGGTTTGCCCCGCTCCTATGTTTTGCTGCCTTACGTTCTGCTCTATCGGCTAAGGCGGCACCAGGAGAACTACTGCGATTGTGCCCTGGTTCATCCGGACGAGCACCTCAGTAGAGAAAGCCGAAAACTGACTGTCATGATATAGCGTGAGACTGGTCAACCACTCGATGACCTACCGGAATCTTCGGGATTCCTCCGCCTTAACAAAGAGCCATTTCCCGGCCAGGCATGTACGCACCCCGAATTAGGATGAGTGCGGAGCCACCAGGGGCTATATAGTAGCCCCACTGTCAAAATCCTCTGGCTAAGTGAAAGTGTTAAAGCATTATAGTCCGGTTGCCTAGTTCACTGCGCCATCACCTCCTTAATGGACCAAGACGTTGGATCAAGTGTGGACATGCGTCTTCTGCGAACACCCCCACATTATATGCGTGGGGGCTGAAGCCGACGACTACAATCTTTCAGGTTATATACATATATACATAAATGGCCGCACAGGAGGCATCACAATACTTTTGGGAAAAAGTATGAATAGAGCCTTGATAAACTTAATGAAACATTGTTTTTACAATGGGAATACATGTCATTCAAACATAATATTCTTCGAGCACTGGGCCTCTATCGAATGAGCGCCTTCGAGAACTTCTTCAAAATAGTGCTTGGCAGCCACTCGGCCTATGGCCGAACCCTGCACCGCGACAGTGGTGGCATCCATCTCCGCCCAGTATGTTTTGACATGGGCAAGGGCCATCCGCGAGCCTTCTATGCACGCCGACCTCTTCATCGCATTAATACGCGGCACCGCACCAAGGAACTGTTGCACCAAACTAAAATAGTTGTTCAGCTTTGGCCTTTCCGGCCACAGATGACCCACAACAGACCTCATGGCGAGTCTGGACAATCTATTCAGCTTGGCCCATTCGGCAAGCTGATCAGTCAATGGAAGCGGACGCTCTGGAACATTAAATTGTGACCAGAATAGCTTGTCCACTTCACGATCTGTTTGATCTCGGAAGTATTCGGCCGCATCAACAGCACTCGCCGCCAAGTCCAGATATGCGTCCGCCGAACTCCACAGCCGATCCAGAGGGGCATACTGAGGATCTCTAAACTTCCTCCGCAGCATGAAGGGTTTCCCAGCCGCGATATCCCCGGCTTGACGCAGCTCCTCCTTCTTCGCTCTCATCGCAGAGCGGGTGTCTTTGGTCGCCATCGTGGCCTTTTCCAGGTCCGTCGCCTTCGCCTGGTTTTCTTCTTCAAGAAGCTGACAACGGTCAGCAGTGTCTTTTAATTTTACATCCATCTTGGCCATTTTCTCTTTGCTCTCGCAATGCGCGGCCTTTTCGGCTCTTAACTCTTCGGCCGCCTTTAAAGCGGCCGCACTACTACTCCTTGCTTGCTCCTTGGCTCGGGTAAGCTCCGCCCGAAGGGCCTCCACAATGGCAGCTCCATCTGCAGTCACAACATATTAAAGATACTGGCATCATGCTGCTCTTATTATGTGATGATCACCAGAAAAATCACTCACCCTATGCCTCGTCAAGCCGCTTGTTGACAAGCACAATGTCGGCATCTGCCGCATCCAGTTGCCGCTTTAGTCCGGCAAACCCATCAGTCCGGCTAGCCACCGGAGCTTCAACCACCTGCACATAAAGGCGGTCTGGTCATTACCTGGGACTACGATACTATGTTTGCCGCCGTTTTCGACGACAACCAGAGTCTCAGGGGCTACTATCTACACGGGGCACACCTTAAAATGTGCGGTACTGTCAAAAATGTACATCATTTCACGTACCTCAAAACCCGTCAGTAGACTCACAAAGGCTTCATGCAACCCGCTTTCGGCGGACGAAATCCTTTGAATAACCATACCCATCAACGTACGGTGCTCTTCCGAGATAGTCGCTCGCTCTAGCAGATCCCTCAGTACGTCCGACCGCATACCAGATGGTGTCAGACTCTTTCGGTTGCTCTCTTCAAGAGCCGGATACTGGGGACTTCGGCTGGCCATAGGATCGTCTTCTGGCCTCGCCGGATCCAGAGAGACCCTCCGCGACGACACTTCAAGGTCGCCCGCTTCTTGAGCTGGGGAGTCCGGGGGAGGCGTTTCGCTCTCCATCATCTCTGGAAGAAGATCCCCCAAAGACGAGCTCTGCTGGGAAGGGCTAAGATCCGAACTGCAAGATAAATGCTTCGGTTATTTTCCTCAGAAGTAAGGTAGGATATCTTCACTATTAAGTACTTTTTGATTACTTACAACTCGTTAGAGGGCTGATCCCCGCGCGGACATTGTGCGGCAAGAGCACCCTCCGAGGCAGGACCCTCCGATGGAGATTTCTTCTCCTGTTTGGGAACCTTGGTTTCCGGATCCTCAGAGGTAGTCCTCTTCCTTCCCCGGGGCGAGAGAATGTCAGATTCTTCCCCTGGGTTGTCCTCCCTCACGGAGACGCTCATTCCCTCGGTTGGAATAGGTAACGATGGAGGCCTGCTTTCACCCTCTTTATTCCCCCCTTCATATTCCTTTGAGGACACCAGGCAAGGTGCTGGCTCGAGCATCTTTTCCAGCACCGGATTGTCCAAGCCTTCGGGAAGGGGGGCCGAACACCGGATCATCTTTGCCTTTGTTATCCAGTCCTGGTCAAAGAGCGATTCTTCAGAATGATGTCATGATAAAGAAAAGGACAATGTGTTCGGCCATGGGATTACTTACTTGAGCCGCGGTGCGGTTGCTGCTTAGGCCCACATCCTCGGTAGTGTTCGAACACTCTATTTGGGGTCCGAAGAACGATTTGTACATCTCCTCGTGCGTCAGGCCAAGGAAATTCTGAATAGTACGCGGTCCTTCCAGGTTGAATTCCCACACGCGAAGGGGCCAGCGTTTGCAAGGCTGGACTCGACGAACCAGCATGACTTGCATTACCATAACCAGACTGAAATCTCCCTCGAAGAGATCTCGGATGCGGCTCTGCACTATGGGCACGTCCTTGGCTGGGCCCCAGCTCAGCCCCCTGCTGATCCATGACATCAGTTGTGGTGGAGGGCCCGAGCGGAAGGTGGGGGCGGCTACCCACTTGGCACTTTGGGGGGCTGTGACGTAAAACCACTCCCGTTGCCACAATCCGAACACCTCTGGAAAGGAGCCCTTCGGCCATGGAGCGCCAACAATTTTTCTTATTAAAGCACCTCCGCACGCTACGTACTGCCCCTCGACCATCTTCGGCTTCACGTCAAAGGTCTTGAGCCACATGCCGAAGTGAGGGGTAATGCGGAGGAAGGCCTCACAAACGACAATAAATGACGAGATGTGAAGGAGGGAATCCGGGGCTAGTTCGTGAAAATCCAGCCCGTAATAGAACATAAGACCCCTGACAAAGGGATCCAGAGCGAGGCCTAGTCCTCGGAGGAAGTGGGAGACGAACACAACACTCTCATTGGGTTCGGGAGTAGGGATGACCTGCCCTCGGGCGGGCAGCCTATGCGAAATTTCGACGGTCAGGTATCTTGCCTCCCTTAACTTCTTGATATCCTCCTCCGTGACGGAGGAAGACATCCACCGACCTTGAAGGCCGAATCCAGACATGATTGAATGTCCGAAGCACCTGACCTAGGCTTTGGGTGTTAGAACTCGAGGTGGGGGAAGGATTCGATTGAGAATGGGGGGGGAGAAGTAAAAGCTTTGTCCCTTTATAAAGAGGGTGAATAGAAAGCGTCCTCCTCGTGGTCGTTTGGGACTTGCCTAAAATCTAGGGGTCCTAGGCACGGTTGGGTTACCCACGTCCGTATTAATGAGAATCCCGTAATAAGGGGAACACGATCTCTGCTTCGACAAGACGTGTCAAGAAACCGCCTCGCGTTATGTGCGGGGCTGGTTAAAGAAAAACGGTTCAAATAATTACCGGGCCGTGGCGTGATGTCATGCTGCCAAAACGTGTCAGCAGATTAGATTTGTGGTAATATTATTCTCTCTACGGTGGTATGTGGAACTTATTTTGCAGGGTCGGACACTATCCTTGTATTCAAACTCTTCTGTGGTGTATTCGGAGGAGGAACCCGCCTTGCAATGCCGAAGACAACACTGCACGCCGGACTCATCTTCATTGAAGCCTAGTTCATGGGCTACTGAGGGAGTCCTGGATTAGGGGGTCTCCGGACAGCCGGACTATATCCTTTGGCCGGTCTGTTGGACTATGAAGATACAAGATTGAAGACTTCGTCCCGTGTCCGGATGGGACTCTACTTGGCGTGGAAGGCAAGCTAGGCAATACAGATATGTATATCTCCTCCTTTGTAACCAACCTTGTGTAACCCTAGCCCCCTCCGGTGTCTATATGAATCGGAGGGTTTTAGTCCATAGGACAACATATAAATATACCATAGGCTAGCTTCTAGGGTTTAGCCTCTCCGATCTCATGGTAGATCAACTCTTGTACTACACATATTATCAAGAATAAGCACTGACCGAAGGTGACAGGGAGGGATGATGCAACAAAGTAGCATAAGTATTTCCCTCAGTTTTTGAGAACCAAGGTATCAATCCAATAGGAGGCCACACTCAAGTCCCTCGTACCTGCACAAAACGATAGCTACTCGCAACCAACGCGATTAGGGGTTTTCAATCCCTTCACGGTCACTTACGAGAGTGAGATCTGATAGATATAATATTTTTGGTATTTTTGGTATAGAGATGCAAAGTGAAAAGTAAAGGCAAAGTAAAAGGCAAAGCAAGATTAAAGTGATGGAGATTGATATGATGAGAATAGACCCGGGGGCCATAGGTTTCACTAGTGGCTTCTCTCAAGAGCATAAGTATTCTACAGTGGGTGAACAAATTACTGTTGAGCAATTGACAGAATTGAGCATAGTTATGAGAATATCTAGGCATGATCATGTATATAGGCATCACGTCTGTGACAAGTAGACCGAAACGATTCTGCATCTACTACTATTACTCCACTCATCGACCGCTATCCAGCATGCATCTAGAGTATTAAGTTAAAAACAGAGTAACGCTTTAAGCAAGATGACATGATGTAGAGAGATAAATTCATGTAATATGAAATAAACCCCATCTTGTTATCCTCGATGGCAACGATGCAATACGTGCCTTGCTGCCCCTTCTGTCACTGGGAAAGGACACCGCAAGATCGAACCCAAAGCTAAGCACTTCTCCCATGGCAAGAACTACCAATCTAGTTGGCCAAACCAAACGGATAATTCGAAGAGACTTGCAAAGATAACCAATCATACATAAAAGAATTCAGAGAAGATTCAAATATTATTCATAGATAGACTTGATCATAAACCCACAATTCATCGGTCTCAACAAACACACCACAAAAAGAAGATTGCATCGAATAGATCTCCACAAGAGAGGGGGAGAACTTTGTATTGAGATCCAAAAAGAGAGAAGAAGCCATCTAGCTACTAACTATGGACCCGAAGGTCTGAGGTAAACTACTCACACTTCATCGGAGAGGCTATGATGATGTAGAAGCCCTCCGTGATGACGACCCTCTCCGGCGGAGCTCCGGAACAGGCCCCAAGATGGGATCTCGTGGATACAGAAAGTTGCGGCGGTGGAATTAGGTTTTTGGCTCCGTATCTGTTCGTTTGGGGGTACGTAGGTATATATAGGAGGAAGGAGTACGTTGGTGGAGCACCGAGGGGCCCATGAGGCAGGGGTCGCGCCCTAGGGGGGCGCCCCCACCCTCGTGACCGCCTCTTTGACTCCTTGGAGTAGGGTCCAAGTCTCCTGGATCACGTTCGGCGAGAAAATCACGTTCCCGAAGGTTTTATTCCGTTTGGACTCCGTTTGATATTCCGTTTCTTCGAAACACTGAAATAGGCAAAAAACAACAATTCTGGGCTCGGCCTCCGGTTAATAGGTTAGTCCCAAAAATAATATAAAAGTGGAAAATAAAGCCCAATATAGTCCAAAACAGTAGATAATATAGCATGGAGCAATCAAAAATTATAGATACGTTGGAGACGTATCAGGCATCCCCAAGCTTAATTCCTGCTCGTCCTCGAGTAGGTAAATGATAAAAAGAGAATTTTTGATGCGGAGTGCTACTTGGCATAATTTCAATGCAAATCTTCTTAATTGTGATATGAATATTCAGATTCGAAAGATTCAAGACATAAGTTTATATTGACATAAAAATAATAATACTTCAAGCATACTAACAAAGCAATTATGTCTTCTCAAAATAACATGGCCAAAGAAAGTTATCCCTACAAAATCATATAGTCTGGCTATGCTCTATCTTCACCACACAAAGTATTTAAATCATGCACAACCCCGATGACAAGCCAAGCAATTGTTTCATACTCTAACTTTTTCAAAACTTTTTCAATCTTCACGCAATACATGAGCGTGAGCCATGGATATAGCACTATAGGTGGAATAGAATGGTGGTTGTGGAGAAGACAAAAAGGAGAAGATAGTCTCACATCAACTAGGCGTATCAACGGGCTATGGAGATGCCCATCAATAGATATCAATGTGAGTGAGTAGGGATTGCCATGCAACGGATGCACTAGAGCTATAAGTATATGAAAGCTCAAAACTAAACTAAGTGGGTGTGCATCCAACTTGCTTGCTCATGAATACCTAGGGCAATTTGAGGAAGCCCATCATTGGAATATACAAGCCAAGTTCTATAATGAAAGATTCCCACTAGTATATGAAAGTGATAACATGAGAGACTCTCTACTATGAAGATCATGGTGCTACTTTGAAGCACAAGTGTGGTAAAAGGATAGTAACATTGTCCCTTCTCTCTTTTTCTCTTATTTTTTTATTTGGGCCTTTTCTCTCTTTTTTTATGGCCTATTTTTATTTGGGCTTCTTTGGCCTCCCTTTTTTTTTATTTTTCGTCAGGAGTCCCATCCCGACTTATGGGGGAATCATAGTCTCCATCATTCTTTCCTCACTGGGACAATGCTCTAAAAATGATGATCACCACACTTTTATTTTTATTACAACTCAACAATTACAACTCGATACTTAGAACAAAATATGACTCTATATGAATGCCTCCGGCGGTGTACCAAGATATGCAATATGACAATGATGGAATGTGTCATAATAAACGGAACGGTGGAAAGTTGCATGGCAATATATCTCGGAATGGCTATGGAAATGCCATAATAGGTAGGTATGGTGGATGTTTTGAGGAAGGTATATGGTAGGTGTATGATACCTGCGAAAAGTGCGCGGTATTAGAGAGGCTAGCAAAGGTGGAAGGGTGAGAGTGCGTATAATCCATGGACTCAACATTAGTCATAAAGAACTCATATACTTATTGCAAAAATCTAGAAGTTATCGAAGCAAAGTATTACGCGCATGCTCCTAGGGGGATAGATTGGTAGGAAAAGAGCATCGCTCGCCCCCGACCACCACTCATAAGGAAGACAATCAATAAATAAATCATGCTCCGACTTCATCACATAATGGTTCACCATACATGCATGCTACGGGAATCACAAACTTTAACACAAGTATTCTTTAAATTCACAACTACTCAACTAGCATGACTTTAATATTATCACCTCCATATCTCAAAACAATTATCATGTTTCAATCTTTTCTTAGTATTCAACACACTCAAAAGAAAGTTTCACAAATCTTGAATACCAAGCATATTATTATTAAGCAAATTACCATGCTATTAAGACTCTCAAAATAATTTAAGTGAAGCATGAGAGATCAATAGTTTCTTTAAAACAAATCCACCACCGTGCTCTAAAATATCTAAGTGAAGCACATAGAGAAAAATTATAATGCTCAAAAGATATAAGTGAAGCACATAGAGCAAAACTACTTAGCTCAAAAGATATAAGTGAAGCACATAGAGCAAAACTACTTAGCTCAAAAGATATAAGTGAAGCACATAGAGTATTCTATCAAATTTTAATTCATGTATGGCTTTCTCAAAAGGTGTGTACAGCAAGGATGATTGTGGCATACTAAAACACAAAGACAAAAATAATACAAGATGCTCCAAGCAAAACACATATCATGTTGGTGAATAAAAATATAGCTCCAAGTAAATTACCGATGGAAGTGGACGAAAGAGGGGATGCCTTCCGGGGCATCCCCAAGCTTTGACTTTTTGGTGTCCTTGGATTATCTTGGGGGTGCCATGGGCATCCCCAAGCTTAGGCTCTTGCCACTCCTTGTTCCATAATCCATCACAAGAATTCACCCAAAACTTGAAAACTTCACAACACAAAACTTAAAGTAGAAAACTCGTGAGCTCCATTAGCGAAAGAAAACAAAAGACCACTTCAAGGTACTGTAATGAACTCATTATTTATTTATATTGGTGTTAAACCTACTTTATTACAACTTCTCTATGGATTATAAACTATTTTCCTAACCATAGATTCATCAAAATAAGCAAACAACACACGAAAAACAGAATCTGTCAAAAACAGAACAGTCTGTAGTAATCTGTATCTAGCTCAAGATCTGGAACCCAAAAAATTATAAAATAAATTTCTGGACGTGAGTAATTTATATATTAATCATCTGCAAAAATAATTAACTAAATAGATCTCTTCAAATAAAAATGACAGCAGTTGTCGTGAGCGCTAAAGTTTCTGTTTTTTACAGCAAGTTCAACAAGACTTTCCCCAAGTCTTCCCAACGGTTATACTTGGCACAAATACTAATTAAACACAAAAAACACAACCAAAACAGAGGCTAAATAATTTATTTATTACTAAGCAGGAGCAAAAATCAAGGAATAAAAATAAAATTGGGTTGCCTCCCAACAAGCGCTATCGTTTAACGCCCCTAGCTAGGCATAAAAGCGAGGATAGATCTAGGTATTGCCATTCTTAGAGAGAGCAAACTTGTTATCTATGGAATTAATCTTTCTATTTTGACAAATTACATGTCCATTAATGGTAGAAGAAAGATTAAGAATGTTGCGGAAATTGGCATCTAGGCTAGCTTTTATCTCTTTAATAGATTCGTTTTGGTAAGAAAGCAAGAGAGATGTGATTTCAGCTTTCTCATTAATGGGGTGCCCAAATATAGTTTTCATCCTCTCATAGGTGTCTATGGGGTCCCCTTGAAGGAAACCCCCTTCGAAAATAGAATCTAAAACTTGTTTGAACGAAGCGGGTAGCCCAACATAAAAGCTTTTAAAGTAAACCTCAATTTGATATTGGGGGTACATAGCTAGCCCGAATCCTCAACAGCCTATCCCAAGCATCTTTCAAAGATTCATCAATAAGTAATGAAAAATTCCAGAATCATCTTTATCAAAATTACTAAGGTTCTCATTGATAACTCCGGCAAATTGTTCTATAGCATTCTGATTTATGAGTTTAGATAAGATAGCAGGATTGTCTAAAGCACTAGAACTTGGGAGAGAACCCCCAACTCTTTTTGGTTCTGACATGACGAGGGAAAAGAGGCAAATAGAGAGGGAGGATAGAGAGAGAGAGCGAATAAAATGGCAAGGGTGAAGTGGGGGAGAGGAAAATGAGAGGCAAATGGCAAATAATGTAATGCGAGAGATAGGGATTGTGATGGGTACTTGGTATGTTGACTTTTTGCATAGACTCCCCGGCAACAGCGCCAGAAGTCCTTCTTGCTACCTCTTGAGCTTGCGTTGGTTTTCCCCGAAGAGGAAGGGATGATGCAGCAAAGTAGCGTAAGTATTTCCCTCAGTTTTTGAGAACCAAGGTATCAATCCAGTAGGAGGCCACGCTCAAGTCCCTCGTACCTGCACAGAATGATAGCTACTCGCAACCAACGCGATTAGGGGTTGTCAATCCCTTCACGGTCACTTACGAGAGTGAGATCTGATAGATATAATATTTTTGGTATTTTTGGTATAGAGATGCAAAGTGAAAAGTAAAGGCAAAGTAAAAAAGCAAAGCAAGATTAAAGTGATGGAGATTGATATGATGAGAATAGACCCGGGGGCCATAGGTTTCACTAGTGGCTTCTCTCAAGAGCATAAGTATTCTATGGTGGGTGAACAAATTACTGTTGAGCAATTGACAGAATTGAGCATAGTTATGAGAATATCTAGGAATGATCATGTATATAGGCATCACGTCCGTGACAAGTAGACCGAAACGATTCTGGATCTACTACTATTACTCCACTCATCGACCACTATCCAGCATGCATCTAGAGTATTAAGTTAAAAACAGAGTAACGCTTTAAGCAAGATGACATGATGTAGAGAGATAAATTCATGCAATATGAAATAAACCCCATCTTGTTATCCTCGATGGCAACGATGCAATACGTGCCTTGCTGCCCCTTCTATCACTGGGAAAGGACACCGCAAGATCGAACCCAAAGCTAAGCACTTCTCCCATGGCAAGAACTACCAATCTAGTTGGCCAAACCAAACGGATAATTCGAAGAGACTTGCAAAGATAACCAATCATACATAAAATAATTCAGAGAAGATTCAACTATTATTCATAGATAAACTTGATCATAAACCCACAATTCATCGGTCTCAACAAACACACCGCAAAAAGAAGATTACATCGAATAGATCTCCACAAGAGAGGGGGAGAACTTTGTATTGAGATCCAAAAAGAGAGAAGAAGCCATCTAGCTACTAACTATGGACCCGAAGGTCTGAGTTAAACTACTCACACTTCATCAGAGAGGCTATGATGATGTAGAAGCCCTCCGTGATGACAACCCTCTCCGGCGGAGCTCCGGAACAGGCCCCAAGATGGGATCTCATGGATACAGAAAGTTGCGGCGGTGGAATTAGGTTTTTGGCTCCGTATCTGTTCGTTTGGGGGTATGTAGGTATATATAGGAGGAATGAGTACGCCGGTGGAGCACCGAGGGGCCCACGAGGCAGGGGCGCACCCTGGTGGGGCCCACCCTCGTGACCGCCTCTTTGACTCCTTGGAGTAGAGTCCAAGTCTCCTGGATCACGTTCGGCGAGAAAATCACGTTCTCGGAGGTTTTATTCCGTTTGGACTCTGTTTGATATTCCGTTTCTTCGAAACACTGAAATAGGCAAAAACAACAATTCTGGGCTGGGCCTCCGGTTAATAGGTTAGTCCCAAAAATAATATAAAAGTGGAAAATAAAGCCCAATATAGTCCAAAACAGTAGATAATATAGCATGGAGCAATCAAAAATTATAGATACGTTGGAGATGTATCAGACGATGAGACGACCGGAATCAGCGTCGGGGTGGCGGTGCGACCGTCTCGCTGCACAGAGGGGTGCAGTGAAGAGGCTTGCTGCTCATTTGCCACCGGGCCGGGGGCAGCGTTGGCAGCGGGTGACGGAGAATGACAGGGAGGTCCGCCGACAAGGGCTGTCTGAGCGACACGGGTGGCGAGAGCGGCCCGGCGCTTAGCGCGGGCCCGACGAGTGTCGACTATGAACTTGGTCGAGTGGCGAAGCGCGGATTGACGAAGAGGAAAGCTTAAGTGCACCCCTACCTAGCGCGCCAAATGTTAGATTTCAGGTTCCGGCGAAACCCTTAAGGTTCGAACATTGGGGTGCGCACAAAGATCTCTCCCCATCTCTAGCTCGCACACTCTACGATCTCATGTCATAGCTCGACGAACCCAAAGAACACGAGACACAAGATTTATACTGGTTCGGGCCACCATTGTGGTGTAATACCCTACTCCAGTGTGGTGTGGTGGATTGCCTCTCGAGCTGAGGATGAACAGTTACAAGGGAAGAACAACCTCGCGAGGTGAGGTTTTCTTGTGCTTTGTGAGTTGATGCTCCCTCTCTCTCTCTCTCTCTCTCTCTCTCTCTCTCTGATTCGCCCCCTTGCTATGGTGGTGGCTAGTCCTATTTATAGAGGCCCTGGTCCTCTTCCCAAATATTGAGTGGGAAGGGATCCCACAATGGCCAAATTCAAAGGGAGACAACTAGTACAAGCTATCCTGACAAAAGTAGTCTTCGCCTGCCAAAGGCTCTGGTGGTGACGCCGTCTTGGGATCCACGATGACCTTCGTCCTACCGTCCTGCTGGTCTTGGTCTTGTTGCACCGATATGGAAACCTTTGTCTGATGCCTCGGGACTCACCGCCTGCGCTTGCCCCTTTAGCACCAAAGAGGAAACGAGGACACTGCGTGCGCTGGCGCCCGCCTGGCTCCAGTCGTCATGGCTTGCGTCACAGAAACCTCGCGAGGTGTCCCTTGCCTTGATCTGTTCGCCCCTCACGAGCCAGCCTGGTGAGGCCACCCCTGAGGAGGTCTTGCATCGTCCGCCTCGCGAGGCTTGGCCCCTCGCGAGGGTCTTGAGTGTTTGCTGGTGAAGATGGGTCGTACAGGGCCGCTGGTGGAGCCACGCCGTGGGCCGCAGGCAGGCAAGTCTGGGGACCCCCGTTCCTAGAACGCCGATAGATGTATGTTAGATACATCCGTATCTAGACAAATTTAACACAAGAATTTTGGGTTGAAGGGAGTACTTATTATGATATGGTATCACAATACTTAACCCTCTTTTTCTTTATTTAATTCTATTTCATCTCGTCAAAATTGCCTAGTTGGTATGCATGATATTAGCTACAATGATATTCCCATTACATGTGGCTTATGAGTTCTAGCAATGACTTTAAACCCAGTTAAGAAATCATTCACTTCATACGCCCTATATGGTCAACCAAAGTCAAAGTCAGCCAAGAAGTCAAGGAGGTCAATACAGGCAATGTATCCCGGTCAACGAAAGTCCAAGCAAGACTTTATGGTCAACAAGACAAAGGAAACACGTAGAGAAGCCCAAGCCAAGCTATGAAACCTCTAAATTGTGCAGGGATTCTCCCCAAAATGGGTCAAATGACTCACACCACATATTCTAGCCCAACCAGAGGCACATGGACAAACGATAGAAAATTTTCTAATTCTACCCTCTCACCTCTTTACTTAAAGTAGCCTTGATCATTTGTCAAGGACCCCTAGGCTATATAAGACCCACATGGTCATGTAAATCACTCACTCACACTTGAAATAAACTCAAGAGGAGAGCCACTATCTCGTTCTAAGCTCCTTCAGGATACCACGGAAGGTTGAGACTCAGAGTCCGAGGGACCTATAAGGCTCGGACTAGTCGGAAGTCGGGGGACTCCAGAAGTGGCGGCACTATGTGTTCTATGCGTCGGGCACCACTCTCGGTGACCCTGTCATAGGACGAAGGCCGCGCTCCCACAAGGCGACTTGACATATTTAAAAAACACCATTGTGTTATTTTGTCAAAGTGTACATGGTTTCGTTATAAGGCCGCCGTACGCACCCCCTCATACTTATCTTTAATCATGTTGCTAGGGATACCTCTAGTCGAAAGTTGATTCTTGAATGTCAACATTCGCGTCGACCATGAGGAATCTTCACTATGTGAGAATTCACCTCGACTAGATTGCCCCAACCAACGGAGCCTCAGCAAAGGCTGAAGCATCAAAGGAAAAGGCCTTGACCTCAGTGTCAAAGAGAAAGGACACCACCTTAGAGGATGAACTCCAAAGTCCCGCCCATGCCCGGGGCGGAGCGGTAAGCTGCCTCTGTTTGGAAACGTAGTAGCAAACAAAAAAATCATCCTACGATCAAACCAGGAACACCATGAAGATGCAATAGCAGTTTAGATCGATTGTCACCAACTCTGAGTTGCAGAAGAAGAAGAGTCGGCGTAGATCGTACTTGAAGTCCCTCGAGCTGTTCATGAATGTTCCCTCGAATGGAAGACTGAAAGCACGACCTCTCCACAGTTTGCAAGCGTACGGTCTTCACGATCCGGCAGTGCTTTGCCGTCCAGAGCTAATCGATGCCAGATAATTAGAGGGAGAATATTAGAACCACACTAGGATCCTAATTATGAGGACTAGAGAGGATTAGATCTAGCTCTAATTGGATAAACTAGAACTAGAACTAGAACAAGAGAAGTAGATGAGGCTCCAAAACTTGTGTTTAGAAGGGCCAAATCCTCAAGTATATAAAGGTTGGAGGGAGGGAGGGGCGCCACAGAAGGGGAAGGAATTCCTCCCCCTTGCGCCCACCCTAGGAGGGGGAATCCCACTCCAATTCGGCCTCCCCTAGCTTGTCCAAGAAGCTAGGGGCGCCACCTTGTATTGGGCCAAATAGTCCCAATGCCCTTTCGACCACTAGGCTTTTTAAGGCCCATTATATATAAATAAATTTAAAATCCCCCTATTCATTATTAGAGCCTTTTATTATTAACTTAAGATCTCTTGAAACATTTTCACCTATATATTAATTCCCGGTATTACCCGGTAAACCCCGAAACCCTTTCGGTAACCCCGAAACACATCTGATTCAAGCTTGTGACCTTGTAGGAACATAGACATGAACAAAACTGAAAGATCAAGGATGTCGCCTAGAGGTGGTGTGTGAATAGGCGCTTTAAAATAATTACGGTTTAGGCTTGAACACATGCGGAATAAACCTAGTGGTTAATTTGTCAAGCACAAAACCTACAACAACTAGGCTCACCTATGTGCACCAACAACTTATGCTAAGCAAGATAAACAAGTAAGTGATAGTAAGATATATGACATGAAATAATATGGCTATCACAAAGTAAAGTGCAGAAGTGAAGGGGCTCGGGTAAGAGATAACCGAGGCACGCAGAGACGACGATGTATCCCGAAGTTCACACCCTTGCGGATGCTAGCGGTGTGGAGGCACAATGCTCCCCAAGAAGCCACTAGGGCCACCGTAATATCCTCACGCCCTCGCACAATGCAAGATGTCGTGATTCCACTAAGGGGCCCTTGAGGGCGGTCACCGAACCCATACACTTTGGCAACCATTGGGGACGGTCACTGAACCCGTACACTTTGGCAACCCTTGGGGGCGATCACCGGTACCTGTCAAATTGCTCGGGGCGATCTCCACAACCTAATTGGAGACCCCGACGCTTGCTTGGAGCTTTACACCACAAAGATTGAGCTCCGAACACCACCAACCGTCTAGGGCGCCCAAGCACCCAAGAGGAACAAGCTCAAGGGTACCAATCACCCAAGAGTAATAAGCTTCTCAACTTGTAACTTCCACGTATCACCATGGAGAGTTCAAATCGATGCACCAAATGCAATGGCAAGGGCACACAGAGTGCCCAAGTCTTTCTCTCCCAAATCCCACCAAAGCAACAAATGCTAGCACTACAAAAAAATACATTTCTGTGATGATACGTGTTTGTCACAGTAGGTCATGTTTTCTGTCATGCATGTACATCCATGACGATTTTATGACAGAATCAAGATAGTCATACCTGTGCTGTCGTAGAAGTGTTCCATGACAGTACCAAAATTATCATCATGGAAGTGTACACTTCCATGATGATAAATCGCGTGTCATGGAAGTGTTTTTGTCAAGGGTAACTGACATGTGGCATCCACCATAACAGGTTGCCGTTAAGCTATCGGGTTCCGGTTTGGATCCGATAACCCGTTAACAGTGACGACCAATGGGGATTTTCCACGTGTACCACAGGATCCACGTGTCGGTTCAGTGTTGGGACAGATGTCATCCACTCATTGTACGAGAAGCGCCTATCATACGTCGGCACGTGGCAAGGCCTAACAGTAGCCCATTTAGGTGAAAGAGGCCGGCCCAGTCAAAATTAGCAGGCCGGCCCATATAGGGCCTACTTGTATCTGGTCCATTTAAGCCCATGACCCATACGGGATGTGCCAATTCGTCCCGTCAATGACCCGTTAACTATTTAACCCATTGCAGCCCATCGTCAGTTCGAGCTCGTTAACAGCCCACTATATATTTGGGCTCAATATCAGCCCGATGTGGTTTTGTCTTGTTAACGGCCCATTCAAAGGTTGTGCCAATTTTCAGGATGGATGTCTTTCGGCCTTTTAGCGACCCATTTAAGTGTTGGGCCAATTTTCAGCCTGGTGTGCCTTTCAGCCTGTTAATGACCCATAAATGAGTTGGGCTATTTGCAGCCAGACCTAAGTTTTGGCCTCTTAACGGCCCATGCTCTTCATGGTCCAATACCAGCCCGGTTTCTCCTTCGGCCTGCTAAAGGCCCACAACACAGTTGGGCCATATACAGTCCGACCTGACTTTCGGCCTCTTAGTGGCCCATGCTCTTCATGATCCAGTACGAGCCCACTGTCTCTTTTGGCCTGCTAAAGGCCCACAGTATAGTTGGGCCTTATATAGCCCGACCTTAGTATCAGTCTGTTAACGGCCTGTGAACCGAATGGGCCCGCTTGTTGCCCGCTTCGATGTCGGCCTGTTAACGACCCGAGAGGTAACATGGCCAAACATTAACTATTGGCTCATTTCAATTATAGCGGCCCAATAGAGCTCTCAGCCTGGTTACAGCCCATCAATTTAATGGGCCCTCAGTTCGAATAAGTCTATAGGCCCAATTAGATAATGTTGATTCCAACCCAACTATAATTTGAGCCCATTACGGCGAGCAATTATGGACATGACCAAAATTGATCAATCAAAGGCCAATGAGAATTTTGGCCCATGCGAGCCCACTAAGAAAGTTCATTAAGGGCAGTGGGCCGCTAACCTTCATATAGTGTTCACGACTGTTCATGCTAGCTAATAATTTCACTGCTTTTTTGGCTTCCTAGGGACCAGTTAGCTGGAATGCGAGGCGCGATAAGAAAATGTACGACAAATAAGGAAAAACATAGCACATCCAGCATATATTACAGGAAATTACATCCACTGGGCAATCAAAGATTAATGCCAAGGCAAATAAATGAACAAAACTTAACGATCTACAACCTCACAATCCGCAACCTCTGCACGGATGACACCCATAAGGAAGTGAGCAAGTTCTTCCTTCTTTGCTACACTGTCTCTAAAAACATTGATCAGTTGTTGTTGCACAAGAATGTGCACCTCTGATTCCTCCACGTTTTCCATCATTGCTTCAGCCAGTAATTTGTTCACAAACATATTTTTTTTCATTGGATTTGAGACAGAGGAAACTCAACAGATTCATATGGAAATTTTGGCAGGCTTGTATTATTGATAGTGGAGAGTATCTCGACCACTGCATCATAACATAAATTGGGAGGGGAACCGAACAGATTAATCAAGAGTTATTGCCATATTACCTCGCCTAGATTTATTGGAAAGAAATAATGGGGTTGCCTTGCTATTTTTAGAGTTTGTCCTCTTATCTTCAGCAACCTACACCAAATTAACAAACTAGCATTGCTATCATTGGTCAGGTCAGATAAATAGGAAAGCAACATTGACACAACAAACATTTGGGCAACCAGACCACACCAGCCTACACCAGATTAACACAACATGGCACAGCTATCATGAGCCAGGTAAGGTAATAGGAAAGCAACATTGACACAATGAATGATTGGGCAACCAGAACAAGACTACAATTTAGTAATGTGCATGATATGAGATAGTACTCTCATGCAGCCCAGTATGCAAAACTACCAGGCAGTTTTCCTTACAAAAAATCAACATTGTCTCATTTAATTATACATTTTGCTACAAGTAAGTTTAGATCAGATAAAGGTTGGATTCATGTCGATTAACAAAATACATGTTGATGTAGAAATATAGTGATATACAACAGGTACTTACATCAGCATTGGAGCATAGAGAATTCCCGCAAGATACTTTCCTCGAACACGATCCCAGTTTAGAAAGTCTTCTATCCTTTAAGCTTATTTTATAAAAGAGAGATGGGTAAGAAACATGTAGAAAATATGATATGAATGCTATAAAATTTCATGATGTGAGGATACACACACACTTTTTAGAATGGATGATACATCTCCATCGTATCTACTTTTCCAAACTCTTTTGCCCTTGTTTTGGACTCTAATTTGCATGATTTGAATGGAACTAACCCGGACTGAAGTTGTTTTCAGCAAAATTGCCTTGATGTTACTTTCGTGCAGAAATAAAGTTCTCGGAATGACCTGAAAATTTACAGAGAATTTTTTTGGAATAAATTAAAAATACTGGCGAAAGAATCAACCAGAGGGGACCCACCAGCTGACCACAAGGGTTGGGGGCGCGCCCTCCTGCCTTGTGGGTCCCCTGGACCTCCTCCGACCCTAACTCCAACTCTATATATTCATATTCGGGGAGAAAAACGGAAAGAAGGATTCATCGCGTTTTATGATACGGAGCCACCGCCGCCTCCCGTTCTTCATTGGGAGGGCTGATCTGGAGTCTGTTCGAGGCTTCGGAGAGGGGGATTCGTTGTCATTATCATCACCAACCTTTGTCCATCACCAATTTCATGATGTTGACCGCCGTGCGTGAGTAATTCTATCATTGGATTGTTGGATGGTGATGGGTTGGATGATATTTATCATGTAATCGAGTTAGTTTTGTTAGCGTTTGATCCCTAGTATCCACTATGTTCTGAGATTGATGTTGCTATGACTTTGCTATGCTTAATGCTTGTCACTAGGGCTCGAGTGCCATGATTTCGGATCTGAACCTATTATGTTTTCATGAATATATTTGTGTTCTTGATCCTATCTTGTAAGTTGTAGACACCTATTACGAGTTATGATCCGCATACCCCAAGGTAACAATAATTGGGATTCTTTCTGGTGATTACTGTAGTTTGAGGAGTTCATGTATTCACTAAGTGCTAATGCTTTGGTCCGGTTCTCTATTGAAAGGAGGACTTAATATCCCTTAGTTTCCACTAGGACCCTGCTGCCATGGGAGGGTAGGTCAAAAGATGTCATGCAAGTTCTTTTCCATAAGCACGTATGACTATATTCAGAATACATGCCTACATTATATTGATGAATTGGAGCTAGTTCTGTGTCACTCTAGGTTATGACTGTTGCATGATGAATGCCATCCGACATGATTATCCATCATTGATCCATTGCCTATGAGCTTTTCACATATTCACCTTTGCTATGTTACTTTGCCGTTGCCACTGTTACAATTGCTACAAAACCGCTACTGTTACTTTTGCCACCGTTACGTTACTTCCATACTACTTTGCTACTAAATACTTTGCTGCAGATATTAAGTCTTTCAGGTGTGGTTGAATTGAAACTCACCTGCTAATACTTGAGAATACTCTTTGGATCCCCTTGTGTTGAATCAATAAATTTAGGTTCAATACTCTACCCTCGAAAACTGTTGCGATCCCCTATACTTGTGGGTTATCAAGACCTTTTTCTGGCGCCATTGCCGGGGAGCATAGCTCTATTCTCCGAGTCACTTGGGATTTATATCTGTGATCACTACGAGGAACTTGAAAGACAACAAAACCGAGATCTTTCCCTCTACTACGAGGGGAGGTAAGGAACTACCATCTAGCTCTGCACTTGATTCACCTTCTGTTTTGAGTAAACTTGCGACACCTACACCTGCTATTGATTCCCATATGTCGCATGTTACTGATGATGCCACTTTTGCTATGCATTATGCTTATGATGATACTACTTCTTTGCTTGATAATACTGTGCCGCTAGGTGAATTTCTTAATGAATAACTTGCTAGGGCTAGAGAGAATGAAATTGCTGAAACTGATGAAATTGTTGAAAATAGATTATGATTCTCCCCCTAGATATGAATTGCCTAAGGTACCTGAAGGTTATATTATGGATGAAGAAACGGCTACAGGCTTTTTTTGCTTGCAATGATAGAGATGATCTGAAGAAATTATTAGCTAAGCCGAAGGAAAAAATCTCTAAATGCTAGAATGCAACATGATCCTAAGTTTGCTACTTCACCTATCTTTGTTACTGATAAGGATTATGAATTCTATGTCGATCCTGAGTTAATTACTTTGGTTGAATCTGATCCTTTCCATGGTTATGAATTTGAAACTGTCGTGGCACATCTTACTAAGTTGAATGATATAACCACCCTATTTGCTCATGAGGGAAAATTTGCTATTACTACATTATTAAGTTGTTTCCTTTCTCAATAAAGGGTGATGCTAAGATATGGTTTAATTCTTTTGCTCCTGGTTGTGTGCGTAGTCCCCATGATATGACACATTACTTCTCTGTAAAATATTTTCCTGCTCATAAGAAACAAGCTGCTTTACAGGAAATATTTAACTTTGTGCAAATTGAAGAAGAGAGTCTCCCACAAGATTGGGGGAGGCTTCTCCAATTACTTAATGCTTTGCTTGATCATCCTCTCAAGAAAAATGAAATACTTGATATTTTTTATAATGGACTAACCGATGCTTCTAAGGACCACCTAGATAGTTGTGCTGGTTGTGTTTTCATGGAACAAACTATTGAGCAAGCTGAGAAACTATTGAATAATATATTGAGCAATGATAATGATTGGACACTTAACCAACTCCTAAGCCAACTCTAAAGAAAAGAGGTATTCTATTTCTCAGTCCCGAAGATATGCAAGATGCAAAGAAACCTATGAAAAAAAGAGGTATTAAAGCTGAAGACGTTAAGAATTTACTGCCTATTGAAGAGATACATGGTCTTAATATTCCGACACAAGTAGTGGAGGTAAATTCTCTCTATAGATTTGATGAAGGTGATATTCCTTATAATAAGTCTGCTAGTCAATGCTTGGATGAATTTGATCACTTTATTGTTAAACAAGAAAACTTCAAAGCTTATGTTAGTAGACAATTGAAACGTAATGCTTATATGCTTAAATGCTTGGGTGATTATATGCGTAGAACTGTTAATGATCTTAAGCTTATTAGTAAACATGCTTCTATGGTAAAAACTCAAGTAGAACAAGTACTTAAGGCACAAGATGATTTGCTCAATGTGATGAATAGTAAGAACAATGATCATGCTGTGAGAGTTATGACTAGAGGTGGTAAAATGACTCAGGAACATGTGTATCCTGAGGGCCATCCTAAGAGAATTGAGCTAGATTCTCAGAGAATGAATATTGATGCACCTAGTCCTTTTAATAAAAAGAAAAGGAAAACTGATAGGACTTTGCATGCTTCTATTGAACCTGTTATGGACATACCTGAGAATCCCACTGAAATTTCTATTTCTGATGCTGAGACACAATCTGGTAATGAGCATGAACCCAGTGATAATCACTATAAAAAAATACACTTCCATGATGATACGTGTTTGTCACAGTAGGTCATGTTTTTTGTCATGCATGTACATCCATGACGATTTTATGATAGAATCAAGATAGTCATACATGTGCTGTCGTAGAAGTGTTCCATGACATTACCAAAATTATCATCACGAAAGTGTCCACTTCCATGATGATAAATCACGCGTCATGGAAGTGCTTTCGTCAAGGGTGACCGACATGTGGCATCCACCATAACGGGTCACCGTTGAGCTATTGGGTTCCGCTTTGGATCTGATAACCCGTTAACAGCCCCGACCAATGGGGATTTTCCACGTGTAAAATTCTCATTCGCGGGATAATGCACGTGTCAGCTAATTGTTGGGACAGATGTCATTCCTACAATGGACGGAAGACGTCTATGATATGTCGACACATGGCACATCCCAACAGTGGCCCATTTTAGGTAAAAAGACCGGCCTGGCTAAAGGCCCACCATGTTTTTTAGACACTCGTGGGCTGGCCCGTTAACAACCTTCCATGTTTTGTGTCAAATTGAGGCCCATACCAGATCAGGCCCGTTCACAGCCTGCTGTGTTTTGGGCCAAATTACGGCCCATATCGGATCAGGCCACATGTTCGTACTTCAACCTATTAAATGCTCGTTAACCAGTTCGACCCGATAATAGTTTCGGCCTATTAGCGGCCCATGGTGCATCTGGGACGTTGTCGGCCTGGTTTAACTTTAGGCCATTTAACGGCCCATGCAGAAACTGGGCTATTTCTTGTCTGAAGTAACTTTAGGCCTCTTAACGGCCCGTAGTCTTCATGGATAAATTTTAGCCCAACTGGCCTATCGGCATGTTAATGGCCCGTGTAACAGCTGGGTCTAATTACAACCCTTGTTGAATCCGGCCTGCTTACAGCCCATCTGATAATGGCCCATGACACTTTTGGGCCTATGGCCTGCGTGGATACCGGCCTGCTTAAAGCCCATAATTTTATTGAGCCAAACAAGCCCGAGATATATTTTGGCCTGTTAACTGCTCGTCCTATTTGGGCCCAACATGTGTCTTAGGTAGTTTCGGCCTGTATTGGCCCATGAATTTTTTGGCTCAACGCTAGCCCAATCTAGGTTTTAGCCTATTAAAATCCCATGGTATTCTCTGGCCCAGCTGGCCAGAACTTTACTCGGCCTGTTAAAGCCGGGAAACTACTATAGTTTTAGACATGCTAATGGCCCAAGATGATTATTGGCCCACATTTTGGCCAATACGAGTAACAGGCCGGCCTAAAGACCGACAACACTGAGATCCATTGAACCTTCCGGCCTAAATTATAGCATACCGACCAAAAAATAAACCTAGACTATACAATAAAGAAATTACGGCATATTACATCCACTGGGAATCAAAGTTTGCTACCGATGATAATAAAGCGTAATGTGACCGCGGATTACATACACTGGGGATCAAAGGTGACCGCAATGTGACCAGTGCATATAAACGCGCCGACAAAAGAATATACAAAACTGAGAGCACTTCAGAAGGCACTAGGCCTGGCCAGGACGGGCCCCGCAAGCAGCCGAACAAGCTGATGGGACCTCGGTTGTGTCAATGATAGATGCTCCATCCCTAGCTGTATGGCACCATAGTGCGCAAGGCAGTCCTCTGACATCTTCATTGCATCTTTGACTTCAAGTCGGAGCTGAGCTGAAGCAAGCCTTTCCACTTTAAGTTGAGACTGAAGAAGTCGAACTGATTGAGGCAGTGACTGCGTAGAGGTTGTCTCACACATGTTGGTGAGTAGCTTCAACTCACTGTCTTCATCAAGACATGACCTTGGGGTCATCTCGCTGTCCTCAAGATGGTTTGGCTCACTATCTTCCCTAAAGTTCTGCCTGGCATAAGAGATACGACTCTGGAAGAGAAACAAGGAGACACGTAATAGGTTTCACAATTATATAAGCAAATAAATGGATCTGTTCTGCATAAGGAACATGTTTTTACAACTACAATTTAAAACTGGTAGTTGTTGCAACCATCCAATTAGATGTAAACAGCAAAGTAAACAGCAGTGGATGAAATGATGCTTATCCAAATCTATACTAGAACAAAGTTTGAAGGCTTGAGAAGGATGAACTTACATTACATGTTAACACGGGCTGGACAAAGCCCTTCTCCATGTTGATGGAAGGATAATTCAATAAATTCCCCAAAGAAAATTCTTTATAAGCATTGCCATTATTCTACATTTTGCAAAGAGTAAATATAGATCAAACAATATTGGAAGAAACAGAGGATAATGAAGCTCAGATGCAGACTGATGATACATAACAAAATAGCAATTAATTAAGTACAACATTACAAGGCAAAAGGAACTGACAAGAGGAATGCAGACATCAACGTGTGCAGTGGCATTGGCTTTATTCAACATTTTGGTAAGAGTAATGTTGGGGAACATAGTATTTCAAAAACAATTCCTACGATCATGCAAGATCTATCTAGGAGAAGCATAGCAACGAGCGGGGAGAGTGTGCCTACGTACCCTCGTAGACCGAAAGCGGAAGTGTTTAGTAATGCGGTTGATGTAGTCAAATGTCTTCGTGATCCAACCGATCCAAGTACCAAACGCACGACACCTCCGCGATTTGCACATGTTCAGCTCGGTGACATCCTTCGAACTCTTGATCCAGTTGAGGCCGAGGGAGAGTTTCGTTAGCACGACGGCGTGGTGACGATGGTGATGAATTTACCGACGCAGGGCTTCGCCTAAGCACTACGACAATATGACCAAGGTGGAAAGCTGTGGAGGGGGCACCACACACAGCTAAGACAAATCTTGGAGTGCCTTTGGGGTGCCCCCTTCCCACATATATAAAGGAGCGGGGAAGAGGAGCCCGGCCTAGGAGGGGCGTGCCTATAGGGGGAGTCCAACTAGGATTCCCAATCCTAGTTGGAGTCCCCTTCTTTTTCCAAGAGGGGAGAGAGGGAAGGAGTAGGAGAGGGAGAAGGAAAGAGAGGGGGGTGCTGCCCCCCCTAGTCCAATTCGGACTTGCCATGGGGGGGGGGGGCGTGCGGCCACCCCTTGAGGCCCTTCTCTCCTTTCCCGTATGGCCGATTAAGGCCCACTACTTCCCCCGGCGAATTCCCGTAACTCTCCGGTACTCTGAGAAAATACCCGAATCACTCGGAACCTTTCCGATGTCCGAATATAGCCTTCCAATATATCGATCTTTACGTCTCGACCATTTGGAGACTCCTCGTCATGTCCGTGTTCTCATACGGGACTCCAAATAACCTTCGGTACATCAAATCACATAACTCATAATACAAATCGTCATCGAACGTTAAGCGTGCAGACCCTACGGGTTCGACAACTATGTAGACATGACCGAGACACATCTCCGGTCAATAACCAATAGCAGAACTTGGATGCTCATATTGGCTCCTACATATTCTACAAAGATCTTTATTGGTCAAACCACATAACAACATACATTGTTCCTTTTGTCATTGGTATGTTACTTGCCCGAGATTCGATCGTCGGTATCCTCATACCTTGTTCAATCTCGTTATCGGCAAATCTCTTTACTCGTTCCGTAATGCATCATCCCGTAACTAACTCTTTAGTCACATTGCTTGCAAGGCTTATAGTGATGAGCATTACCGAGAGGGCCCAGAGATACCTCTCCGACAATCGGAGTGACAAATCCTAATCTTGATCTATGCCAACTCAACAAACACCATCGGAGACACCTGTAGAGCATCTTTATAATCACCCAGTTACGTTGTGACATTTGATAGCACATTAAGTGTTCCTCCGGTATTTGGGAGTTGCATAATCTCATAGTCATAGGAACATGTATAAGTCCTGAAGAAAGCAATAGCAACAAACTAAACGATCATAGTGCTAAGCTAACGGATGGGTCTTCTCCATCACGTCATTCTCTAATGATGTGATCCCGTTCTTCAAATGAAAACACATGTCTATGGCTAGGAAAACTTAACCATCTTTGATTAATGAGCTAGTCAAGTAGAGGCATACTAGAGACACTCTGTTTGTCTATGTATTCACACATGTATCAAGTTTCCGGTTAATACAATTCTAGCATGAATAATATACATTTATCATGATATAAGGAAATATAAATAACAACTTTATTATTGCGTCTAGGGCATATTTCCTTCAGTATCCCACTTGCACTAGAGTCAATAATGTAGTTCACATCGTCATGTGATTTAGCACCAATAGTTCACATCATTATGTGATTAGTTCACATATCCATGTGACTAATACCCAAAGGGTTTACTAGAGTCAATAATATTGTTCACATCGCTATGTGATTAACACCCAAAGAGTGATCATGTTTCACTTGTGAGAGAAATTTAGTCGACGGGTCTGCCACATTCAGAGCCGTATGTATTTTGCACATTTTTCTATGTCTACACTGCTCTGCATGGAGCTACTCTAGCTAATTGCTCCCACTTTCAATATGTATCCATATTGAGACTTAGAGTCATCCAGATCGGTGTCAGAACTTGCACCGACGTAACTCTTTACGATGAACTTTTTGTCACCTCCATAACCGAGAAACATATCCTTATTCCACTAAGGATAATTTTGAGTGATGTCTAGTGATCCACTCCTGGATCACTATGGTACCCTCTTGCCAAACTCTTGGTGAGGTACACAATAGGTCTGGTTCATAGCATAGCATACTTTATAGAACCTATGGCTGAGGCATAGGGAATGACTTTTCATTCTCTTTCTATTTTCTGCCGCGGTTGGGTTTTGAGCTTTACTCAACTTCACACCTTGCAACACAGGCAAGAACTCCTTCTTTGACTGTTCCATTTTGAACTACTTCAAAAACTTGTCAAGGTATGTACTCATTGAAAAATTTATCAAGCATCTTGATCTATCTCTATAGATCTTGATGCCCAATATGTAAGCAGCTTCACCGAGGTCTTTCAATGAAAAATTATTATTCAAGTATCCTTTTATGCTATCCAGAAATTCACATATGTCATCCACATATAATATCAGTGGAAGTGCTAGTTATCGACTAGAGGGAGGGGGTGAATAGGTGATTTTTATGAAAGTCTTCAAAACATGGAAGTTTAAAAGACAAACGATAGAAATGAACCTATTAACATGCAGCGGAAGGTAGACTACACTAAGCAAGCCAAAGCCAAGTATACAATGAAGTGAAAGCATGAAGACTAATAGCAGCTAGGCAGTATGGATCAGGATGGAAGATAGTATGAAGCCAATTAGAACAAACAGTCACACAGTGAAGACAAACAAATAATGCAAGCAGGCATTGACTTCAGAAGGACCAACTGTAAATAAAGAGAAGGAAAGGATAGAACCAGTTGCTTGATGAAGACAAGGGATTTGTTGGACCAGTTCCAGTTGCTGTGACAACTGTACGTCTAGTTAGGGAGGCTGAGATTTAACTCAAAAGACCGTGTCTTCACCTTATTCCCCTTGAGCTAAGGACACACAGTCCTCGCCCAATCACTCAGGTAAGTCTTCAAGGTAGACTTCCAGACCTTCACAGACTTCGTTCACCGGTGATCCACAATGACGCTTGGATGCTCAGAACGCAATGCCTAACCGGATGGAGCATTCACAGTCCTCAAGTCTAACAAGTCTTCAAATCACACAGACAGGAAGACTTCAGTGATGCCTAACACTCTTTGGCTCTGGGTGTTTAGGGCTTTGTCCTCGCAAGGATTTCTCTCTCAAAGGCTTCAGAGGTGGGTTGCTCTCAAACGAGAAAAGCCGTGCACTAACTCTGAGCAGCCACCAATTTATGGTGTAGGGGGTGGGCTATTTATAGCCACTAGGCAACCCGACCTGATTTGTCAGAAATGACCTTGGGTCCCTAAGGAAATGACACGTGTTCCAATGGTCAGTTTTCTAACACACGCGGCAGCTTGACTTGGGCTACAAGTAAAGCTGAGTTATCCAGTTTTGGATAAGATTTGCTCTCATTGTCTTCGCTCGAAGACTTAGGATTTGGTTGAGCATCACTTTAGTCCTTCTGGCTATGTTCACTCGGACCCCACTTAACAGTACGGTGGTTCCTATGATTCAACAAAGAAGAAGATGAAACTACGAAACAACTATGTCTTCGTGCTCCAAAGTCTTCATGCAACGTCTTCTCTTGTCATAGTCTTCAGTGTGAATATCTTCACATACCACCATTGTCTTCAATGTCTTCACACATTTTTAGGGGTCATCTCCGGTAGGTAAACCAAATCAATGAGGGACTACTACCTATGTTATCCTGCAATTCTCACAAACACATTAGTCCCTCAACCAGGTCTGTCGTCAATACTCCAAAACCAACTAGGGGTGGCACTAGATGCACTTAAAATCTCACCCTTTTTGGTGATTGATGACAAACTGGTTGAAGTTTTCAACGGGGATAAACGTATGTGAAATTGTAAAGTATTGAGGTATTGTGTTCGTAAGTGGCAAAAGGGCCCCCCTGAAGATGTGCATATAAGTATTTTGCTTTTGAATGCAAATGCACATGGCATGTTGTACTTGCGGAGATCCTCTTCTACTTATGAAGACAATTCATCATGCATGAAGAGATATAACAAAGATAATGACATGCATAATGAAAAATGGACGTCTGCAAAATGACATCGTGCGGAATTTATCGTTGCACATGCGGAATTCATCATCGCATCACATAGTTGACAGAAAAGGTAGCAGACGACCATCAAGTTTAAGTGTTACAACTCAAAAGAACCAAATGTATCAAAAGCGAGAGTTGTAAACACTTGTCAAATGTAGCAAAAGTATAGCAACCACCCTTATGGACCCGCTTGAAGACTATCAACTCATATTCTTCTCCCCCTTTTGTCAGTAATGACCAAAAAGGTTTGAAGACATAGAGCTTCCTACTCGTTCCCATGAGGAGGAGGCAAAGCAGCAGGGTCGTCGTTGAGGTTTGGTGGTGCAGAAGAACTTGGTACAGTGTCGATATGCGCCGAAGTTGGAGGTGGTGAAGTAGCATCATCTTGGTCATTCAATGACTCTGGCATTAACTGTTTTAGCTGAGGAAGAATATTCAGAGTCTTTGAGTGAGGGAGTCCGACACTAGTGAGCGTTCTGGGGAGGAGTGGAATCAAACTTGAATCTCTCCATGAAGCCATCCTGTTGAAGATCATCTTCAGAGCTTAGCAGAGTCAGACTCTTCCACGATCGGTGACAGGTTTCATGAGTGACAAAGGCATTCTTGGTGGCAAGGTTGCGAATGTGATTGACATCCACCAAGAGGCTCTGCATTTGACGCTTGAGCCAGTCATGATGCTTATCCTGTTTCTGATGCAGGGCCACTAGAAGCTCTTGGTCATTGAGAACACGAGATTGCTTCCGAGGCCTTTGGGCAATTGTGCTTTCAGTGGCTTCAGTTCGGGTACGAGGGGCACGTGTATTGCCAGCCAAAGTATAAACATGAGTGACGGCCTGAACTCCTTCAATGGGCTGTGTGAAGCTTTGGTGATCAGCATTGTGAAGATAAACAGGCTCTTTGGCAGGCTCTAGGTGGATGGCTTCGACAGATAGATCAACCTCTGGCAAGAATATGAGATGATTGCATGCAGAAGGCTGATAGTTGATTACAAAGTGAAGCTTGATGAGGCGCATTACCCATGGAGCATAGAACTTCAGGCCAATTGTCTGATGAAGAAGTCTTGAGCATTGAAGCTGATGCCATTGAAGATATAGAAAACTAATGTCTTCATTGCTCCTTCAAGCTTCGCTGCATGAGAATGTCGTTTGACAGGCCATAGAGTTCGCCTGATGATTTGGTAAATAGTGCAGGGCAGATACTCTAGGTCTTCAACAAAGAACTCCTTGGGATAGTCAGCGTCATGGGGCAGTGGCTTCATCATGCTCAACATTTGGCTCATGTTAGGCTCTGGCTTCTGGAAGATGCTCTCCAAAGCATTCTGGTGTAGCTGACAACCTAGTTCATAATGTTCGCCAGGAGTGGGCAGGGCAGTAAGCTCAATGATGTCTTAGGCTTTAGCTTCATGGTGTACATCGCCTGTCATCCACTCAAGGATCCAAGTCTTCGGATCCCTATTGTAGCCGCGAATGTGGAGGGTAGCATAAAATTGTAGCAGAAGCTCTTCATTCCAATGTTCTTTGGCAGTCACAAACTATAGAAGGCCAGCATCTCTGAAGCAGTCAAGGGCTTCTTCTAGGCAGGGCAGGCCAGCCATGGCTTCGCAGTCTAGATGCATATGAGGGAAAATGCGCCCCTGATTGTATAAGATGCAGGAATAGTAACTGCGCTGCTGATAACTCCAGAATCGATCTGATGAAATTCTTGGCCTTATGTAGGGGTTCTTGGCGTTGTCAAAGAATGTGTTGTGTGCCTTGAAGCCATTCATATTAAACGATCTTGGCGAAGTTGCAGTACCAGGAAACCTTGGTAGCCTAGGCTTTGGCTTCTGGACCTGAGGCCTGTGCTCCACATGATAGTCTAATTGTGGTCCGGGAGCAGGAGGAGGTACCAGAATGGGCCAACGAACCATGACAGGTTGGCCGCGGTCAAAAGCCAGCTCAATGGTATGAGGCCTTGGAGGAGGCATAGGAGGAGCATTGGCATTGACATGGGCTTCGAGCCGCACAATGGCTTCGGGGTTCACATGCACTTCAGGCGCCACATTAGCTTCAGGCGCCACATTTGCTTCGGCCATGACAACGTCATTGGCTTCAGTATTGATTTTTGTGGCCGCCTCAATATTTTCAACCTCCACTTGAGTAGCTGGAGGGTCGGACACGTTCTCCTCAAGAACAACTACTTGGTTGGATGGGGGTGTAGCAACACGTTCTTCTTCTTGAATTGGTTCTTCTTGTTCATCGGCTGCTACAGCCGGAATGTCTTCAACAGCTTTGGCTTCAGACTCTGAGATGTTCGCAGTTAGAGTGGCTTCAGGAAACACTTGGCGCGATACTGAGTGGTGGTGCTCTTCTCCTTCTAGAACCTCAAAAGAGTGACTTGTGGCCTTGGTCCTTTGCGAAGCCTGCGAAACGCTGGCGACGCCTTTGGAGAGGGAGTCGGCTGGGCCACAAAGTCATCATCTTCAAGCACCGGAGTGGTGGCTTGAGGTGGGGGAGTACTTGGTGATTCTTGACGGGGGGAGTCTTGAGGGTGATTAGCCCATGAATCATCCTGAGCAATTGGCGTCAAAGGATGACCAATGCTGATGAGTTCGTTGTTCGTCAGAACAGGCGATGGTACCATGTTGTGCTCGATCTAAGGAAGGACTTCATCATCTTCAACATTGTTTTGGGGACCAGTGTCTTCAGCTGCGGTGGGGTCAACAGCTGGATCTTCTTCAGCTTCAGGAGCCTCTGTGGTAGCAGGCTCATGAACTATCAACTGGAGCTCACGGTGTTCAGACGCAGGACGAGCCACTGAGATTGGCTCAACGACAAGGGGCTCTGTGGGAGCAGCCCGATCTTTCTTATTGGTTTTTCTCTTCTTGGTCAGTGGAGCGTCGCTAGTGGTGTTCTTGGTCTTGCGCTTACGGGCTTTAGCTTCAGCTGCCCTTGTTTTCTTGAGCTCCGAAGCCACTGTGGGGACCTTAGGCTTCACGCCTATCATACTGGCGGGGAAGACAATGTGAGGTTCTTCCCGCCATGATGGTTCAGCTTGGGCCACAACAGGCTTCTTCTTCTTCTTCTTGGCAGCCATTTTGGGGTTGATGCCAGGTCGCCCCAAAGCCTTGCGCTTTTCAGCTTCATTGTAGGCTTGAACACATTTGCCAGCCAGATGTTTCATGCGCTCTCGAGAACCTTTAGCTTCGTCACGTTTCTTGTGAAACGCCTCCTTGAGCTCATGCATCATTTGCTTGAAGTTTTGGATGTCTGTCACACTGAGATGGGCCATGTGCTTCTTGAACTGAGCCTTTTCATAGTCAATCTTGTGCTTCAGTTCAACAATTCTCTAAGCTAGAGCCAGCTCAGGAGCAATGGCTCCATGGAAGGAAACACTGAGGCCAATAGGGAGTTGAAGATCATCAAAACTAAGGTTTGGGCTATCAAACCAGTCGTCAATGAACTTGTTTAGGATGTCCACATCGAAGAGGGGAAGATCATTGAAGATTTTTGCCTCTTGCTTGCTCTTTATTAGCAGCTCAAGAGCATCATCGCCAAGATCGTCGTCACTTGACAGATCAATGGCTTCGTGCTCATTCCTCAGAATGGCAGCTGGGGTCAGTGATTGACCAGTAGTTTTCATGGGCTTCTTCTTCTTCTCAGACTTGGAGATGCGAGAGAGATCTTCAGAATGCACACTTGGTGCAGGAGGAGCAGTGGCCAGAGGCTTCGCACGCGAAACACTTGGTGCAGTGGATGGCTTCGAAGCCTTGGGTTTCTTCTGCTTCACATGCTTCGGTGGTGCAGGCGCTTCATCAGAATCAGCGTCATCTGTAGAGTGATCCACGGCTTCCCCTTGAACCATAATGTGAGTGATGAGACCTTCAAGGTTGTAGAAGGGCCCAACAATATTGGGTTCAGCATCGCGTGTGCCGTCGGAACGAGGAGCAGATGGACCGGGGTTGAAGTCCAGACCAAGGTCCTTCTTGTTCTTCTTTGCAGACTCTTTGGCAAACTGAAAGTTGCGCTTGAAGAGATTGTCTTCACGACACCATAATAGAGAGGATGGTCGGCATTAGCAGGCTGAGGTCCACGGACCATGCAAGGGTAGAAGCCTTGAGCAATGGCTTCGGGCTTCGACTTGGGCTTAAGACCTTTGTATATAATATCTCCCTAGGGGCTCTTGATGGCATTCTTTTCAGCATATTCGTCAGTGACAAATTTGTACTTGAACCATTCCTCTGCCCAATGTCTTTGAATCCATTGGATTCGGTTCTCGCGTTCTCCATAGGTCTCTTCTGGATCTGACTTATATAGCTCATAGAGATCTGGTGGCAGGTCCTTAGCTGTGTTCCCACGACATTGTCTGCCGCCCTTCCTTACTGATTTCTCTGTTGCCATGAAGTTCAGACTGAATGGCTTCAGAACTTGCAAAGGCTTCCGTCAGCTGGTCAGATAGGAACTGGCTTCGGGAGAATTGATGTGACGCTGTAAGAACTCTGCAAATGAATGCAGACTATGAGAACTAAGGAATTCTCCCACAGACATGTACCTGTGACAGTATTTAGAGATGCGAGGGAAGGGGAAGAGGTCATATGCATTCTCAGAAGATTTTGAAGATAAATCAGTTTAGAAGACATTGACCTCATAGTGCGAAGACATTCACTCATATGATGAGAGTTGGTTCCAGATTTGTATGAATCCAAGAATAAGTACAAGTGCGGAATCTAACTACTTTGTGAAGCATAAGTGAATATACTAAGCATGTTATGAGATGCAGAATGGGGTAGATCCAAAATTGTAGGGACAGAAACCACTTGTGGTTGAAAAGGATGAATCTATCGGATCGAAAGGACTGTAAAAGGAGGTTTTATTTACCACACGAAGAACTACTAGACGGAGTAGAAGATGAGGCCGAGCAGTTCAATCTTCCGTGCCCTAACTTGGCGATGGAGGACACCTACGGTGACGGTGGAGAAGACGATGTCCGGGCCGGCGTGAGGACGGCGTCGGTGAGGTCGCGGCAGCTAAGCTCTTAGTCGCTGGCGTCGTCGAGAGCTAGCGGTGGCGCTAGGGTTTGTGCGAGAAGGAGAAGTGAAAGAAGAGATAATGACTGGGGTGTGGCGTGTATTTATAAGGACAGGGACGACACAACATTATTACGCAGGTGCCCCTGGCGGTTCACATCTGAAGGACACGTGGCGAACATGAAACACATTGGAGGTTGTTCCATGTTCCCACACACGCCTGGATTGTTGGGTGGTCGTTCCCGCTTCTCCGGGTTTCAGGCAAAAAGGATTGAGCATTTAAATCAGATTTAATATTTGTCTTTGTGTCTTCTGCTGACGACGACGCAGAGAAGACATTCGACAGTTTCAATATAATGCATATGATTTGGATAGATAGATTTGAGACGAGAGCATTGAGAGGTTAGGGTCCAATCACATTCACTTAGTTCAAAAGATTCAAACGAGAAGACATAGCTATAAGTGAATGTTGTAGAGGACAGAACACTAATATATGAATATATCCGAATAAGACCAAATCAATATAGTGAAGATAAACATGAAGTCATGTTAATATTGAAGACAAACCAAACGCGAAGATTTTGCAAATGTAACACCAACAGAAAACACTCCAAGCAAAATTTTGGTGGTGGCGTTACCCACCGTATTGGAAGTATTAGACCCGGACACGGTGCACAATTATCGTGGTGCGCTGAAGTCAAACTCTGCATTAATGTATTCACACTTAGAGTGTAAGTATTCATTAATTGAAGATATACGTTACTTCATGTGTTGCACATCTAAGTCATCAACATTCATAAGTGTTAGGATGTGTGCCTGATCACAGGACATTTGAGGCTTCCAAGATATTTAGCTCACACCGCAACTTGCAAAACCTTTTCCCATCCAAGGGCTTTGTGAAGATATCTGCCAGTTGCTCTTCAATGTTGATGTGAATGATATCAATATCTTCCTTCATGACATGATCTCTGAGAAAGTGATGACGGATCTGAATGTACTTTGTCTTCGAGTGCTGAACTGGATTGTTGCCAATCTTGACGGTGCTTTGATTGTCGCAGTAGAGTGGTACTTGCTTCAGATGAATGCCATAGTCCTTGAGTGTTTGCTTCATCCATAGAAGCTGAGCGCAGCAAGATCCAACAGCAATGTATCAGATTCAGCAGTGGAGAGAGATACACAGTTCTGCTTCTTTGAAGACCAACAAACAAGTGATTGTCCCAGAAAATGACATGTGCATGATGTAGACTTGCGATCCACTTTGTCACCAGCATAATCAGCATCCGAGAATCCAACTAGATCAAACTCTGAGCCCTTTGGATACCATAATCCTAGTGTTGGGGTGTAAGCCAAATATCGAAGAATTTGCTTCACAGCTAAGTGATGCGATTCCTTTGGTGCCGCTTGGAATCGGGCACACATGCGAACACTAAGCATGATATCTGGCCTAGATGCACATAAATAAAGTAAAGAACCAATCATGGAACAGTATACCTTTTGATCGAACTCTTTACCATTGGCGTCAGGACCCAGGTGACTTTTGGTTGGCATTGGCGTCGTGTAACCTTTGCAGTCTTGCATTCCAAACTTCTTCAGGCAGTCTTTGAGATATTTCTCTTGAGATATGAAGATGTCGTTTCTTTGCTGCCGTATTTGAAGACCAAGGAAGAACTTTAGCTCACCCATCATGGACATCTAATATTGCTCTTGCATCATGTGTCCAAACTCATCACTGTATTTTTTATTAGTGCACCTGAAGATAATATCATCCACATATATTTGGCACACAAATAGTTCACCATCATATGTCTTCGTGAAGAGTGTGGGATCCAGGGAACCAGGTTTGAAGCCTTTGCTCTTCAAGAAGTCTTTGAGTGTGTCATACCAAGCACGAGGGGCTTGTTTGAGGCCATACAGTGCCTTATTGATCTTGTATACCATATTAGGGTGTTTTGGATCTTCAAATCTAGGCGGTTGTGCAACATACACTTCTTCTTCAATCTTGCCATTGAGAAAAGCACTCTTCACATCCATTTGATACAGGAGGATGTTATGATGATTTGCGTAGGCTAGCAGTATGTGAATGGCTTCAAGCCTAGCCACGGGAGCAAATGTTTCATTGAAGTCAATTCCTTCAACTTGAGTGTATCCTTGAGCAACGAGACGAGCCTTGTTTCTGACAACTTGACCATGCTCATCTTGCTTGTTGCGATATATCCATTTAGTGCCTATGATGCTGTGTTTATGGGGATCAGGACGCTTGACCAGTTCCCACACATTGTTCAGCTCGAACTGTTGAAGCTCTTCTTGCATAGCTTGAATCCATTCAGGTTCCATGAAGGCTTCAACAACTTTCTTGGGTTCAGATATTGAGACAAATGCAAAGTGCCCACAGAAATTTGCTAGCTGTGTTGCCCTTGAACGAGTGAGTGGACCAGGTGCATTTATGCTATCAATTATCTTCTCAATTTGTACTTCATTTTCAACACGAGGATGAACTTGACGAAGATTTTGCCCTTTCTGATCATTGTCATCATTAGGAGGATTGTCTTCAGGTTGAGCATTGTCTTTAGGTTGAGCATTGTCTTCAGGTTGATTAGGTGCAGAAATGATAAGTCCCTCTTCAGCCTGAGCTTCAAACGGTATGACTTCTCCAGTTCCCATAAGCTTGATGGATTCACTAGGTGGAATTTCATCTAGCACATTTGGTAGGTGCTCTATTTGCGAGCCGTTAGTCTCATCGAACCGCACATCCACAGTTTCAACTACTTTATAGTGAAAGAGGTTGAAGACTCTGTAGGAGTGTGAATCCTTTCCGTAACCAAGCATAAAACCTTCATGTGCTTTCGGTGCAAATTTTGAAGTGTGATGTGGATCCTTGATCCAGCACCTAGCACTAAATACTCTGAAGTAACTGACATTTGGCTTCTTACCAGTAAGGAGTTCATAGGATGTCTTCTTCAGAATCTTGTGAAGATAAGAACGTTTGATGACATGGCATGCAGTATCAATGGCTTCGGGCCAGAACTTTCTTAGAGTCTTGTATTCATCAAGCATCGTCCTTGCCATCTCAATGAGTGTTCTGTTCTTGCATTCCACGATGCCATTCTGCTGCGGCGTGTATGGAGTTGAGAACTCATGAGTGATACCCAAGGTATCAAGATAAGTGTCGAGGCCGGTGTTCTTGAATTCTGTGCCATTGTCACTTCTGATGTGCTTGATCTTGACGCCATAGTTGTTCATGGCTCGATTGGCGAAGCGTCTGAAAAGACATCCTGCACTTCAGTCTTATAGAGGATTATGTGTAGCCATGTATATCTTGAATAATCATCAACAATGACGAAGCCATAGAGATAAGCAGTAGTAGTTAGAGTGGAGTAGTGAGTAGGGCCGAAAAGGTCCATGTGTAGCAGTTCGAAGGGTTGAGTTGTTGTCATGATTGTCTTTGATGGATGCTTGGCCCTCGTCATCTTTCCAGCTTCGCATGCACCGCATAAGTGATCCTTCTTGAACTTGACACCCTTGATGCCTATGACGTGCTTCTTCTTTGCGAGAGTAGGCAAGTTCCTCATGCCAGCATGCCCTAGCCTCCGATGCCAGAGCCAGCACTCTGAAGCTTTTGCAAGAAGACATATGGAAAGCTGTGGTCCTACTGAGAAATCTACCATGTACAAATCATCTTTGCGATACCCTTCAAAGACTAGAGACTTGTCAGATTCCATTAGAATAGGGCAACAATATTTTCCAAATATCACAATCATGTTCAAGTCACAAAGCATTGAGAAAGACATAAAGTTGAAACCAAGGGATTCAACAAGCATCACTTTATCCATGTGCTGATCCTTTGAGATTGCAACTCTACCTAGACCCAATACCTTGCTTTTACCAGTGTCAGCAAATGTGATGTGACTCTTGTCAGATGGGCGTAAGGTTGAGTCCATGAGAAGACTTCATTCGCCAGTCATCTGGTTAGTGCATCCACTATCAATAATCCATTCTGAAGCAGCTGGTGTCATACCCTACAGTGCAGTTAGGGGGATAGGCTTCACGAAGAGCATTGTGAAGCATAAACATTTGACGAGAAACTGGATTATGAAAGCTTAGATCGAGGTTATGACTGATAGGATGAATAGCAAGCGACTCAAGAACGAAATACATAATAAGACCATTTGGGCATTTTATCTTGCGCCCCACAAGATGTTTTAGGTCCCCAGCAATAGCTTTAGATGCCTTTGATTACCGGCTGCAGACCTTTCCCTGCAAAGAGAGTTAAGTTTTCTTAGCCGCCCACATCTTCAGGGGTGGCTTCTAAGCAATGAGTCTAAGTGCAGCATCTAAGAATTTTGGCTTTGGAGCCCTAGCAAATATTCCTGCAGGAGGTGAATAATACTCATAAGAATAAGCAGAGTAGTTCTTGGTCTTATTAACATGGCGGTTTGATGAAACACGCTCATAGTCATATGCCTGAGTATGGTTTCCCTACAAAACATTTGTGTTAGTGCGACTCTGGTGAGTCCTCTATCTGTATGAAGCCTTTGGACCATATGAAGCCTGTGGTCTGGGGTTTGTCTTCCTCCCTTATGGTGTCATGATGACATTCACAGGAAGATTCTCTAGACACCTTTTGGGCACCCAGACTTTCTTCATAGGTGGCGCATTCCTGCAGTTAGTACCGATATACCTGGCAAACACTTCACCATTTTGATTCTTAAACAATTTATAGTTTGCATCAAAGGATTCATCAATGATAATAGGGTTAGCACAAGTGAAGCCAGATAGGGTGGATGGATCCACTGAAGGTTCCTTTGCAGCAACCCATGTGGTTTTGGGGTACTGCTCAGGCTTCCAGTAAGAGCCATCAGCATTCATTTTCCTTTCGAACCCAACACCCTCTTTTCTAGGGTTTCGGTTCAGAATCTGCCTTTTGAGGACATCAAATAGTGTCTGATGCCCTTTTAGACTTTTGTACATCCCTGTTTCAAGCAATGTCTTCAACCTAGCATTTTCATCAACAATAGCAGTGGCATCCTCAGCAGAGGGGTTAGTTACCACATCAACAGTTGAAGATATTGCAACAGTAGCAGTAGTAGAACATTCAGCAACAGAAGTAGCATTATCATGCTCAAGGCATTTTAGACATGGTGGTTCAAATCCTTCCTGAGCGGGACTGATCTGTTGAGCGCGAAGTGACTCATTTTCCTTTTGAAGATCTTCATGAATTGCTCTCAATTTCTCAAGTTCTTGCTTCCTTTGAAGATAATCATAGGAAAGCTTTTCATGAGTTGTTGAGAGCGTTTCATGACGACTTTCAAGTTCCTCATACTTAATATGAAGATTTTTTATGTCTTCAATTAAGGATTGAGGTCGAGTCATTTCCGCGTCCAACAGGTCATCGCTTTTGTCTAACAGTTTTTGAATATGTTCCATAGCTTTCTGTTGTTCAGTTGCAATTTTAGCAAGTGTTTTGTAGCTGGGTTTGGAATCACAATCAGAGTCATCTTCACTAGATGTTTGATAGTGAGCATTGCATGAGTTTACCTTGGCACCACGTGCCATGAAGCAATAGGTGGGAGCGGAGTCGTCCTTGTCATTAGCATCAGCGTAGGTGATGAGGCCATTGTCTTTAGTGTTGAAGATGGACTTGGCAACGTAGGCTGTAGTTATAGTTGCAACGCCAGAGTCGGACTCCTCCTCAGACTCCACCTTCGCCTCCTCAGAAGCAGACACCTCCTCTGAATCCATTTCCTTGCCAAAAAACGCACGAGCCTTGCCAGATGAGCTCTTCTTGTGTGATGAAGACTTTGAGGAAGACTTGGAAGAAGACTTTGAGTATTTCTTCTTCTTCTTGTCATCAGAATCATATTCCTTGCTCTTCTTCTTGTTGTTGTTCTCATGGTCCCACTGCGGACACTCAGAGATGTAGTGACCAGGTTTCTTGCACTTGTGGCATGTTCTCTTCTTGCAGTCATGAGTAGAAGCTTCATCATTCCTTGAGCTGGATCGTGAAGACTTTCTGAAGCCTTTCTTCCTAGTGAACTTCTGGAACTTCTTCACAAGCATAGTAAGCTCCTTTCCAATATTTTCAGGATCATCAGAACTACAGTCAGATTCTTCTTCAGATGAGGAAACAACTTTTGCCTTCAAGGCGCGAGTTCGGCCATAGTTGGGACCGTAGATATCTCTTTTCTTAGAAAGCTGAAACTCATGTGTGTTGAGCCTTTCAAGTATGTCAGACGGATCGAGTGTCTTGAAGTCAGGGTGTTCTTGAATCATCAGGGCTAGGGTGTCAAACGAGCTGTCAAGTGATCTCAGGAGCATCTTGACAATTTCATGCTTGGTGATCTCAGTAGCGCCGTGAGCTTGAAGCTCATTTGTGATGTTAGTGAGTCGATCAAACGTGAGCTGAACATTCTCATTGTCGTTTCTCTTGAAGCGGTTGAAGAGGTTGCGAAGGACACTGATCCTTTGATCTCTCTGGGTTGAGACGCCTTCGTTGACCTTGGAGAGCCAGTCCCAGACTAGCTTTGATGTTTCCAGAGCACTCACACGGCCATACTGTCCTTTGGTCAGATGACGATAGATGATGTTCTTGGCAGTAGAATCCAGTTGAACGAACTTCTTGACATCAGCAGGGGTGACACCTTCACCAGTCTTGGGAATGCCATTCTTGACAACATACCAGAGGTCGACATCAATGGCTTCAAGATGCATGCGCATCTTATTCTTCCAGTAGGGATATTCAGTTCCATCGAAGACGGGGCACGCAGCGGAGACTTTGATTATCCCTGCAGTCGACATAGCTAAAACTCCAGGTGGTTAAACCGAATCACATAGAACAAGGAAGTACCTTGCTCTGATACCAATTGAAAGTGCTAGTTATCGACTAGAGGGGGGGTGAATAGGCGTTATGGAAGTCTTCAAAACATGGAAGTTCGAAGACAAACGATAGAAATGAACCTATTAACATGCAACGGAAGGTAGACTACACAAAGGAAGCCAAAGTCAAGTATACAATGAAGTGAAAGCACGAAGACTAATAGCAGCTAGGCAGTATGGATTAGGATGGAAGATAGTATGAAGCCAATCAGAACAAACAGTCACACAGTGAAGACAAACAGATAATGCAAGCAGGCAATGACTTCACAAGGACCAACTGTAAATAAAGAGAAGGAAATGATAGAACCAGTTGCTTGATGAAGACAAGGGATTTGTTGGACCAGTTCCAGTTGCTGTGACAACTGTACGTCTGGTTAGGGAGGCTGAGATTTAACTCAGAAGACCATGTCTTCACCTTATTCCCCTTGAGCTAAGGACACATAGTCCTCACCCAATCAATCAGGTAAGTTTTCAAGGTAGACTTCCAGACCTTCACTGACTTCGTTCATCGGTGATCCACAATGACTCTTGGATGTTCAGAACGCGACGCCTAACCGGCTGGAGGATTCACAGTCCTCAAGTGTAACAATTCTTTAGATCACACAGATAGGAAGACTTCAGTGATGCCTAACACTCTTTGGCTCTGGGTGTTTAGGGCTTTGTCCTCGCAAGGATTTCTCTCTCAAAGGCTTCGGAGGTGGGTTGCTCTCAAACGACAAAAGCCGTGCACTAACTCTGAGCAGCCACCAATTTATGGTGTAGGGGATGGGCTATTTATAGCCACTAGGCAACCCGACCTGATTTGTCTGAAATGACCCTGGGTCACTAAGGAACTGACACGTGTTCCAACGGCCAGTTTTCAAACACACGCGACAGCTTGAGTTGGGCTACAAGTAAAGCTGACTTATCCAGCTCTGGGTAAGATTTTCTCTCATTGTCTTCGCTCGAAGACTTAGGATTTGGTTGAGCATCACTTTAGTCATTCTGACTATTTTCACTTGGACCCCACTTAACAGTACGGTGGTTCCTATGACTCAACAAAGAAGAAGATGAAACTATGAAACAACTATGTCTTTGCGCTCCAAAGTCTTCATGCGATGTCTTCTCTTGTTATAGTCTTCAGTGTGAATATCTTCACATACCACCATTGTCTTCAATGTCTTAACACATTTTTAGGGGTCATCTCCGGTAGGTAAACTGAATCAATGAGGGACTATGCAATTCTCACAAACACATTAGTCCCTCAACCAGGTTTGTCGTCAATACTCCAAAACCAACTAGGGGTGGCACTAGATGCACTTACAATCAGAAATGCTACAAAGCTCCCACTCACTTTCTTGTAAATACAGGCTTCTCCAAAAGTCTGTATAAAACTAAATACTTTTATCAACTCATCAAAGTGTATATTCCAACTCTGAGATGCTTGCACTAGTCCATAGATGGATCGCTGGAGCTTGCACACTGTGTTAGCACCTTTAGGATTGACAAAACCTTCTGGTTGCATCATATACAACCCTTCTTTAATAAATCCATTAAGGAATGTAGTTTTCTTATCCATTTGCCAGATTTCATGAAATGCGGCAACTGTCAACATGATTCGAACAGACTTTTAAGCATCGATACGAGTGAGAAAATCTCATCGTAGTCAACACCTTGAACTTGTCAAAAACCTTTTGCGACAATTCGAGCTTTGTAGATAGTAACACTACAATCAGCATTTGTCTTCCTCTTGAAGATCCATTTATTCTGAATGGTTCACCGATCATTGGGTAAGTCAATCAAAGTCCATATTTCATTTTCATACATGGATCCCATCTCAGATTTCATGGCCTCAAGCCATTTTCCGGAATCTGGGCTCATTATCGCTTACTCATAGTTCGTAGGTTTGTCATGGTTAAGTAACATGACCCCCAGAACAGGATTACCATACCACTCTAGTGCGGATCTTACTCTTCTTGACCTACGAGGTTCGGTAGTAACTTGATCAGAAGCTTCATGATCATCATCATTAGCTTCCTCACTAATTGGTGTAGGAATCACTGGAACTGATTTCTATGATGAACTACTTTCCAATAAGGGAGCATGTACAATTACCTCATCAAGTTCTACTTTCCTCCCACTCACTTCTTTCGAGAGAAACTCCTTCTCTAGAAAGCATCCACTCTTAGCAACAAAGATCTTGCCTTCGGATCTGTAATAGAAGGTGTACCCAACAATTTCTTTTGGGTATCCTATGAAGACGCATTTCTCCGATTCGGGTTTGAGCTTATCAGGATGAAACTTTTTCACATAAGCATCGCAACCCCAAACTTTAAGAAACGACAACTTAGGTTTCTTCTTAAACCACAGTTCATATGGTGTCATCTCAATGGATTTTTAGACGGTGCCCTATTTAATGTGAATGCAGGTGTCTCTAATGCATAACCCCAAAACAATAGTGGTAAATCGGTAAGAGACATCATAGATCACACCATATATAATAAAGTACGGTTACAACATTCGGACGCACCATTACGCTGTGGTGTTCTAGGTGGCGTGAGTTGCGAAACTATTCCACATCGTTTCAAGTGAAGACCAAACTCGTAACTCAAATATTCGTCTCTGTGATCAGATCGTAGAAACTTTATTTTTTTTGTTACAATGATTTTCCACTTCACTCTGAAATTCTTTGAACTTTTCAAATGTTTGAGACTTATGTTTCAGATATACCCATATCTGCTCAAATCATCTGTGAAGCTCAGAAAATAACGATACTCGCCGCGAGCCTCAACACTCATCGGATCGCATACATCAGTATGTATTATTTCCAATAAGTCAGTTGCTTGCTCCATTGTTGCGGAGAACTGAGTCTTAGTCATCTTGCCCATGAGGCATGGTTCGCAAGCATAAAGTGATTCATAATAAAGTGATTCCAAAAGCCCATCAGCATGGAGTTTCTTAATGCGCTTTACACCAATATGACCTGAACTGCAGTGCCACATATAAGTTGCTCTATCATTATTAACTTTGCATCTTTTGGCTTCAATATTATGAATATGTGTATCACTACAATCGAGATTCAATAAACCATTTATATTGAGTGTATGGCCATAGAAGGTTTTATTCATGTAAATAGAACAACAATTATTCTTTGACTTAAATGAATAACTGTATTGCAATAAACATGACCCAATCATATTTATGCTCAACGCAAACACCAAATAACATTTATTTTAGGTTCAACACTAATCACGAAGGTAAAGGGAGTGTGCGATGGTGATCTTATCAACCTTGGAATCACTTCCAACACACATTGTTACCTTGCCCTCAACTAGTTTCTGTTCATTTTGTAACTCCTGTTTCAAGTTACTAATAATAGAAACTGAACCAGTATCATATACCCAGGGGCTATTATGAACATACACATCAATAATCTGTATATCAAATATACCTTTGTTCACTTTGCCATCCTTCTTATCCACCAAGTATTTGGGGTAGTTCCGCTTCCAGTGACCATTCCCTTTGCAGTAGAAGCACTCAGTTTCTGGCTTAGGTCTAGCTTTGGGTTTCTTCACGGGAGTGGCAACTTGCTTGCCATTCTTTGAAGTTCCATTTCTTTTCATTTGCCCCCTTTTCTTGAAACTAGTGGTCTTATTAACCATCAACACTTGATGCTCTTTCTTTAAATCTACCTTCATCGATTTCAGCATCACGAAGAGATTGGGAATAATTTTCGTCATCCCTTGCATATTATAGTTCATCACGAAGTTCCAGTAACTTGGTGATAGTGACTAGAGAACTTTGTCAATCACTATCTTATCTGGAAGATTTGCTCCCACTTGATTCAAGCGGTTGTAGTACTCAGACATTCTGAGCACATGCTCACTGGTTGAGCTATTCTCCTCCATCTTGTGGGCAAAGTACTTGTCAGAGGTCTCATACCTCCGACTCAGGCATGAGTCTGAAATACCAATTTCAGCTCTTGGAACATCTTATATGCTCCGTGGAGTTCAACATGGTTTTTGAAGTCCCGGTTCTAAGCCGAAAAGCATGGCGCACTAAACTATCAAGTAGTGATCATACCGAGCTTGCCAAACGTTCATAACGTCTGCATCTGCTCCTGCAATAGGTCCGTCACCTAGTGGTGCATCAAGGACATAGTTCTTCTATGCAGCAATGAGGATAATCCTCATATCACGGACCCAGTCCGCATCATTGCTACTATCATCTTTCAACTTATTTTTCTCTAGGAACATATCAAAAATAAAATAGGGGAGCTATACGCGAGCTATTGATCTACAACATAGATATGCAAAAACTACCAGGACTAAGTTCATGATAAATTAAAGTTCAATTAATCATATTACTTAATAACTCCCACTTAGATAGACATCCATCTAGTCATCTAAGTGATCACGTGATCCATATGAACATCATTATGTTGATCATACCTTCTATATGATTCACGCTCGACCTTTCGGTCTCAGTGTTCCGAGGCCATATCTGCATATGCTAGGTTCGTCAAGTTTAACTCGAGTATTCCACGTGTGCAAAACTTTCTTGCACCCGTTGTATGTGAACGTACAGCTTATCACACCCGGTCATCACGTGGTGTCTCGGCACGACGAACTGTCGCAATGGTGCATACTCAGGGAGAACACTTATACTTTGAAATTTAGTGAGGGATCATCTTATAATGCTACCGCCGTACTAAGCAAAATAAGATGCATAAAAGATAAACATCATATGCAATCAAAATAAGTGATATGATATGGCCATCATCATCTTGTGCCTTCGATCTCCATCTACAAAGAACCGTCATGATCACCATCGTCACCGGCTTGACACCTTGATCTCCATCGTAGCATCATTGTCGTCTCATCAACTATTGCTTCCATGACTATCGCTACCGCTTAGTGATAAAGTAAAGCAATTACATGGCGATTGCAATTCATACAATAAACGACAACCATATGGCTCCTGCCAGTTGCTGATAACTGCGTTACAAAACATGATCATCTCATACAACAAATTATATATCATCACGTCTTGACCATATCACATCACAACATGCCCTGCAAAAACAAGTTAGACGCCCTCTACTTTGTTGTTGCAAGTTTTACATGGCTGCTATGGGATTAGCAAGAACCGTTCTTACCTACGCATCAAAAACCACAACGCGATATAGTGATTGCTTTTTGATCTTCAGAAAGAACCCTGTTCATTGAATCTGATTCAACTAAAGTTGGAGAAACTGACACCCGCCAACCACCTGTGTGCAAAGTTCATTGGTAGGACCAGTCTCATGAACGCGGTCATGTAATGTCGGTCCGGGCCGCTTCATCCAACAATACTACCGAATCAAGAAACAACTAGTGACGGCAAGAAATATGTATATACCCATGCCCACAACTCCTTTGTGTTCTACTCGTGCATATAACATCTACGCATAGACCTACTCCGATGCCACTGTTGGGGAACGTAGTATTTCAAAAAAATCCTACGATCACGCAAAATCTATCTAGGAGAAGCATAGCAACGAGTGGGGAGAGTGTGTCTACGTACCCTTGTAGACCGAAAGCGGAAGCGTTTAGTAACGCGGTTGATGTTGTCGAACGTCTTCGCGATCCAACCGATCCAAGTACCAAACGCACGACACCTCCGCAATCTGCACACGTTTAGCTCGGTGACATCCCCTGAACTCTTGATCCAGTTGAGGCCGAGGGAGAGTTTTGTCAGTATGACGGTGTGGTGACGGTGATGATGAAGTTACCGACGTAGGGCTTTGCCTCAGCACTACGACAATATGACCGAGGTGGGAAACTATGGAGGGGGCACCGCACATGGCTAAGACCAATCTTGGAGTGCCTTTGGGGTGCCCCCTGCCCAAGTATATAAAGGATGGGGGAAGAGGAGGCCGGCCTAGGAGGGGCGCGTCTATAGGGGGCGTCCAACTAGGATTCCCAATCCTAGTTGGAGTCCCCTTCCTTTTCCAAGAGGGGAGAGAGGGAAGGAGTAGGAGAGGGAGAAGGAAAGAGAGGGGGGCGCTGCCCCCTCCCTAGTCCAATTCGGACTTTCCATGGGAGGGGCACACGGACACCCCTTGAGGCCCTTCTCTCCTTTCCTGTATGACCCATTAAGGTCCACTACTTCCCCCAGCGAATTCCCGTAACTCTTCGGTACTCCGAAGAATATCCAAATCACTCGGAACCTTTCCGATGTCCGAATATAGCCTTCCAATATATCAATATTTACGTCTCGACCATTTCAAGACTCATCGTCATGTCTGTGATCTCATCTGGGACTCCAAACAACCTTCGGTACATCAAATCACATAACTCATAATACAAATCATCATCGAACGTTAAGCGTGCGGACCCTACGGGTTCGAGAACTTTGTAGACATGACCGAGACACATCTCCGGTCAATTACCAATAGCGGAACCTAGATGCTCATATTGGCTCCTACATATTCCACAAAGATCTTTACCGGTCAAACCACATAACAACATACGTTGTTCCCTTTCTCACTGGTATGTTACTTGCCCGAGATTCAATCGTCGGTATCCTCATACCTAGTTCAATCTCGTTACCGGCAAGTCTCTTTACTCGTTCCGTAATGCACCATCCCGTAACTAATTCTTTAGTCACATTGCTTGCAAGGCTTATAGTGATGAGCATTACCGAGAGGGCCCAGAGATACCTTTCCGACAATCAAAGTGACAAATCCTAATTTTGATCTATGCCAACTCAACAAACACCATCGGAGACACCTGTAGAGCATCTTTATAATGACCCAGTTACGTTGTGATGTTTGATAGCACACTAAGTGTTCCTCCGGTATTCGGGAGTTGCATAATCTCATAGTCATAGTAACATGTATAAGTCATGAAGAAAGCAACAACAACAAACTAAACGATCATAGTGCTAAGCTAACGGATGGGTCTTGTCCATCACATCATTCTCTAATGACGTGATCTCGTTCATCAAATGACAACACATGTCTATGGCTAGCAAACTTAACCATCTTTGATTAACGAGCTAGTCAAGTAGAGGCATACTAGGGACACTCTCTTTGTCTATGTATTCACACATGTATCAAGTTTCTGGTTAATACAATTCTAGCATGAATAATAAACATTTATCATGATATAAGGAAATATTAATAACAACTTTATTATTGCCTCTAGGGCATATTTCCTTCAAGTAAATGTAGATATGATAATTTTGAGAAAGTGGAGGGCAGGGCAGATAAGATGCAGAGTAATGCTAGACAATCAACTATCTCGCGATGCAAGTACAGTAATACCACCACCGTCTTGTTGCTCAAATGGATGTATCTAGCACTATTAAGTTCTAACTACATCCAATTGATCAACAATTAATTCAATACAAAGGGAGTACATTACAACAGGTACTTACATGAGTAATCCAAAACTTCATAATCATTGTGTTAATTCTACATCTATCTAAGGGTAAATATAGATCTTATAATTTTAGGCAAATTAGGATAAAGAAGCAAACATTTACAGTGATGCTACATAATCAAACAACAATGAGTGTAAGTATGCTAACAAAGGGCAAGAGGTACTGACAAGAGCAATGCAGAGCCCAGTATTATTGTGAGATCCTATGATCCTTTGAGCAAGGAGATTCATCTGAAATTAGTTTCATACAAGAGAGAAGGTAAGGCACATGCAGAAATTTAGGAGTTCAAATTTTGAATTGATATCATAGACAATACCTGACGCTGGGCTCTCAGCAGTTTTAATAGGGGTTTGGCCAGTGGAGTAGGGGTAAAGTATGGTACAGTTGCACCTATGTTTTCTGTAGCTGCTGATCTATCTGATTTAACAGGTATCACTACCTTTTCCAAATACCTAGTTTGTACTCCTTGAGGATCTGCACTCACCCTCTTCCTTTTGGACATCTATTACGAAAGAACAACATTTAATTGGAAAAACATAGTATGACGACACATGGAATAGGTATAGAAAATGGATAGGTATGGCATATACTCATATATGATGCTTAAACTAAGCAGTTGGTGTAACTGTAACATCCCAAATTTTCAATTTGGAATGTTACACAATAGATCATTTTTGCATAGCATATTTTATTGAATTTTGGTTGCTCCTAGAAAATTCTACGCAACTCAAGGACCCTCGGAGAGAGTTAGGGATTTCGTATTTTCATATTTGCGTTTTCTCAAATTTTGAAAATAGGATCATTTGATTTTATTTATTTTATCTCCAATTATTTATATTATAAAAATATGAGAGAGGGAATAAAATGACTTTCCCAAAATAAAGAAATATTGAGGATTTAATAATAAAATCCAATAAGATTTTATTTTGGGTTTAATTGCTATTTATTTGAAATTAGGAAAAATACGCGTTTTTCAAAATTGCATTTAGGCCCCAAATAAATGTCATCATGTGCGGCTTGATTTTAGAAGCCGGGGAAATTTACTTCGGAATTTTTGGAGTCGGTTTAGTTTTCCTTTTGTTTGTTTTTCTGTGCGTAATAATTTTTAAAAAAAAGTCTGACCTGACCTTGGGCCGTGTCCGGCCAGGACTCCGCCGGCCGGAGGCCTTTATAGAGCGCGCCACCCGAGCCGAGTCAGCCTAAGCCGCCACCCGCGCCCAAACCCTAACCCTAAGCCGCCCGCGCCGCCGCCTGGAGCCGCCGCCGCCGACGAGGTCGACTCCGCCGCCGCCGCCGGTTTTCCTCGAAAAGCCGTCCGGTTTATTTCCGTTTTTTTAGTTTCTGTTTTTAGTAGATCGGTTTTTTTCCGGTTTAGGTTATTTAGCGAGCGTTCACTCGTTCATTCGTTTTAACGAACGTGTTCATCGTTTAGATCCAGATAACGAACGTTCGTTCGTTAATCTGTTCATCGTTTTTATTTTCTCGGATTTATTCCGTGATTTTTCTGATCGTGATTTCTGATCCGATGTTCGTTCTAGTATAACTTTTCGCTCGTTTATCGGAATCAGGTGATTCAAGCGCCCAGAGTTTCGTCTCGAAACCCTCTTTCCCTTTAATCAACTCAAACAAGTTTTTGCCTCTATAAAATTTGACCTAGATCCAGAATAGTAAACGAAGCTTGTTTCTTTTGCCGTTTGTCTTTCGTTGCTTCGTTTGATTTGATTCTTTTTGCCAACCGGAGTTCTTAAATTGAACTTTCTGGTTAGATCTCTTATTCGAGTTTTACCTATGCATTAGATGAGTACTTATTGTATGCTTGTTTGTTTGCGATAGAGTACCCGGAGTGTGCCGCTTGCTACTTCGAATCGCTAGGTTTTGCGGATCATCAGCAAGGCAAGTAACACTTTGATCATACTTCCAATTACCCAATTTTATTGCATTAGATCAATCCTCACACATTGCATGATTAGGATCTAATTAAATTGTGGGTTTCGGAAGTAGATGAGGTAGTACCTATTACCTGTTTTATTATCAAACCTTTGGGAGTTACTTCTACGTTTGCTTATTATGCCATGCTATGCTAGTAGACGTGGATTGGGTGAGTGTATCCATGACATATGTGAAATTGCTAAATTAACGGTTTATCTAAGGTGGCAACTTAAATACACATCTGGGTGGATTGAGGCACCTGGATATTCCAGCGATTGCCTGTTTTTATTTTGGACCGCCACCCAGGCTCAAAGGGATCATGAGATTATTCATACTAGAAACTTCCGTGTGCAGCCACAAGCTACTATGGGCTCTAGCATAGTTGACTAAGTTGTGCGAACTCTTACAGTGGTAGACTAGTAGATGTAGGGGAAAGTAGGTGTAACGGTCTACCCGTTCGTAAGGTGCGAGCGCTTCTGAAAGACTATGTCTCGGTCATCCGTTTCTCAAACACATGAAGTGCGAGAATCCCAACGGAGGAGATCGAGTCTTGTGGGGAAAAGTGCGCAAACCTCTACAGAGTGTATAAACTAATCATGGTTAGCCGTGTCCCCGGTTATGGACATCTTGAGTATCTAGTACTTGGATTATCATGTGAATCTCATCATGTTACTCTAAATTAACTTTGTTGGGTTTTTAATGATGATGTTTAATTGGGATTGAGAGGGTGTCTACACTCTCAATGTTTAACAACTACCATGATAGTTAAATAAAAATTTATTCCTTTGCAGTAGGGAAAAATTGGCTTTACGCAAAACTATAACCATAGAGCTTTCCACCAGCCAAATATGCATGTAGTATAATATTACTCTTTCATTATTCTATGTGTGTTACATTGCCAGCATATTCCATGTGCTGACCCGTTTCGGGCTACAACGTTCATGTTGCAGACTTTTCAGACGACGAGTAAGGTGCCTTTAGGTCGTGGTTCTATACTCAGTGATGCCATTGGAGTTGATGGACTCACTTATCTTCCAAGCCTTCCGCTGTTATCGTTATTAGATGGCCTTAAGCCATATTTATTGTAATAGTTCTCTTTTGAGACACTCGATGTAATAAGTGTGTGATTGCTACTCTGTTATAATTCCTTCAAGTACTGTGTGGTGTCAGCATTACTGATCCAGGGATGACACCGGAGCACAGAGATTGGACCGTTTAAGGTCTGGTCGCTATAGTAACAAGGTAGAAGTAATGCAAGAGGTCAGATGCAAAATATGTGCGACCAATACAACCTTGCCAAGTTAGAGCAAGCACCTTGATGGGTGAATAAGATAGGTCGTCCTCCACCATGCCAAGTTTGTTAGCCAGTGGATTGTTCCGCAATATTCCTCTCATGCGCCCATTCTCATATTCATTTTTATAATGTTTATTACCTGACATGCATGAAAACATAAAAACAAGTGAGACTATCTTTGTAATGCAGAAGTGATTCTAATCCAGTACTGCCTCCCTGTCAACCCCTTTGTGCTATCTCAGCAATTCTTCTGAGAGATGCCATGCATGCTGTAATTTGGTGTGTGCATTAATATAATGTGGCCTACTACTCAAAATATGAGAGCTCCAGAAGTGATGATACTTCGCAGATGACAGCTTCATCATATAGTAAAGAAGAACAAGTCGACCTGACCTGACAGATTCAAAATATACTAAGGGAGAACAACTCGACCGCAAATATCTCTGCTACTCTTCCCAACAAGGAACATGCTTATTAAATAAGAGAAGAGGATCATCTTAAAGAAGAGCAGAGGAGCAAGCACATTGAAGATATTACAAGTCTTTCTATACAATGTTGGTTGGCCACCCATGATGAACCAGAGTGCATAGAGAAATACTATTCCTTTCGGTATCTCCATATGTGGCTCACATGCATTTCGAAACTAAAGTAGGAACATTTAGCTGACCAATTAAACATCTCTCAGTTTTACTAATATTAGCGTAATATCATATTTGAATTTGTACAACTAATCTTGTTTAGCTCGATGGGTGGAGCAGTGCTATTACGGCACGAACCACGTAGGCTGATCGTGGTCATCATAAGATGGGAAACCGTAAGCATGATGAGTATAGTGTTGACCATGGCAGTGGGATGGCAGATCTAAAGCTGCAAACCGTGCAAAGGGTAGTTAGCAACCGATGTTTTCTTTGAAATAACAACTAAGATTTGGTATGGACAAGAAAGTACAGTCAGCAAGTGACAAAGAAATGCAATTCTGCTGTCTCTCTATATGCCACGACATGCATTTGGAAACTCAAGTGGGGCCTTTAGCTAACCAATTAAATGTGTTTGTTAACTAATATCAATATCATATCACAATCATATTTGAACAAGTAAGCTTTGGAATTTTGAGTGTTGTGTTGTTTAGCTTGAAGGGTGGAGTAATGCTAGTACGACAGAAAGCACCTACACAGATCATAGTAGAGTAGATAAAAGGGGAAAACCCTAAGCATCAAGAGTAAAATCAGGAAAGTGGAACTAGCTGGACCAGTGGGTGGCGCACATGCTTTTCGAAATGAATATAGGAACATTAGGTGACCAATTAAACGTTCTCTGTTTTAGTGATATGAGCATCATATCAGATTCGTATTTCAACACCTAAGATTTGGAATTATGAGTGGCATGTTGTTTCGCTTCATGGGTTTAGGTCTTGAGGAGCAGTGCTAGCACGACACGAAGCACCTACGATGATGGTAGTGAATATAAAGGGGAAAACCATAAGCTTTACGAGTATAGTGACCATGCCATGGCAGATCTGATGGTGCAAACCGAACAAAGCTACTTCGCAACCAATGTTTGCTTTCAACTAGCCACTGCGATTTGGCACAGAAAAGCAAAGTACAATAACAATTTAGGATCAATTTCCGGGTGAGATCAATAACTTAAGCACATATGGAAGACTACCAACTCTCTTGCGACACCGTGTAGGCCCCTGCTGATACGTTGAGGGTGTTGTGGGTGCGATGGCTGTCGGCGGCGGGGAAGAAGACTTTAGACGGCAGACGGCTAGGTCAGAGGATAAATCATATTATCGTGGATGAGGCGGTCGTAGGGGCGACAACGGCAAGGTGGACGATAGCGCCGACGAAGCGAGAGGACGCGATGAAAGGATTCTGGTCCAGCACCGTGGATGAGAGATGTCCATCTCTTGCAGTGGACGACAGGGTAGTGGTAGCGGCTCCGGCAAGGTGGAGGATGGGGTGGCGGACGGAGGAGGCTGGCCGCAGTGGGGAGGTTGTCGTGGCGCCGACGGTGTATGAATGGGGAAATGGAGGGGGGATCTCAAACTTATGGACGCGCTTGTCTGAAATGTGGGAAAGTTACGAACTTATCCCCTGTTTAAAATTTCGGACATCATGTCGGTTTGGGATAGGACGGTAATATCGCATCTCCCAAATATTTGTCGATAACGATTTCGGGCGAGGAGATGGTGTTTTGCCACCCACGGTTGGTGCCCACGGTGTATGAACGGGGTTGACAGGTAGGGCGGTTGTGTCATGTCTGAGGGAAGTTACACATCTGCTGTAGCGACCCGACCCGAATGGATCAAGTCTCTATGCTTAAGTGTCATCCCTGGATCGGTATGCTGACACACACAGTACTCGAAGGATTTATAACAGAGGTAAATCACATGTATAAAGTAACGTAAATACTATTACCTCAATCCATATAGCGGAAGAAACAAGGTTGTGGATTCCCATCAACACCAACGGCAAAGTTGAGTGTAGAAATTGTAACCCTAACGTATCACTTACTCATCGTAAGAAACCAGCAACATGAGACGTTGCAGCCCGAAACGGGTCAGTACATTGAATGTACTGGCAAATTCACACCATAGAGAAAATGATGAACAATGGCTATCACTATATGCATATATGGCTGGTGGAAAAGCTCTATGGTTATAAGGTTTTTGCGTAAAGCCAATTTTTCCCTACTGCAAAGGAATAAGATTAATTACTATCATGGTGGTTGTTGAACATTGAGAATGGTTGACAGCATTCTCAATCCCAATTAAGTAACATCATTAAACCCAACAATATTCATTTAAAGTTATGTGATGAGATCAACAGGATAATCCAAGAACTAGATACTCAAGATGTCCATAACCGGGGACACAGCTAATCATGATTAGTTTGTACACTCTGCAGAGGTTTGTGCACTTTTCCCCACAAGACTCGATCGCCTCCGTTTGGTTTCTCGCACTACATGGTGTTTGAGAAGACGGATGACCGAGACACAGTCTTTCAGAAGCGCTAGCACCTTACATGTGGGTAGACCGTACCACCTATAACCCCTACATCTGCTAGTCTACCCGTAAGAGTTCGCACGACTTAGTCAACTATGCCAGAGCCCATAATGGCTTGTGGCTGCACACGGAAGTTACTAGCATGAATGATCTTATGATCCCTTTGAGCCTGGGTGGCGGTCCGAAATAAAAACAGGCAAGTCCTGATAGACATCAGGTGCCTCAATCCACCCAGATGTGTGTTTAAGTTGCCACCTTAGATAAACCATTAAAATTAATAAACTCACATCTGTCATGGATATCACTCACCCAATCCACGTCTACTAGCATAGCATGGCATAATAAGCAAACGTAGAAGTAACTCCCAAAGGTTTCATAATAATACAGGTAATAGGTACTACCTCATCTACTTCCCATCCCACAATTTAATTAGATCCTAATCATGCAATGTGAGAGGATTGATCTAATGCAATAAAACATGGGTTGTAGAAAAGGTATGATCAAAGTGTGAACTTGCCTGCAATGTTGATGAAGATGATTCGCACTCAAAATCTTGATAGATCTACTCGTCACACTCCGGTCAATCTATCGTAAGCAAGCAATAGTAACCACACATAAGCAATCACTCAAGAGATCAGAAAGAACGAAGAAGACGATTCAGAAACATCAAAACCAAGCAAATAACTCTTGCAACATAAAGCAATTTCTAACAGTACCAAAATTATGTGAATTTGGCCTTATTAGAATGTTTAGGTCAAGAGCTTCGATTTGCAAAAAGAATCAACTCAAACGGAGCTACGAAACTCAAGTTATGATCAAACGAAGTTTGAATTCAAATCTGATCTAATTCAAATTTTAAAATTTTCAAAAACATGTTTGAGTTGGATTACTGGATAGAGGAGATCATAACGAAGACGTGGGCACTGGTTTCGTTGGATTTGGACAAACGAGTAAAAAGTTACGAGTGTTTGAAGTATAGGGACTAATCTGTAAATAAAACATCACAGATAGGTCCCTGGCCGAAAACTAAAAGAAAAAGAAAAAGACTAAAAAGCGAACGTTCGTTTATACGGTCTAAACAGTGGACGTCCGCTGTTTAGTAAAACCTAAAAAAACAGATCTAGTCTAGGTTTTTTTTAAACTGGACTTAAAATAAAACCGAGGCGGGTTACGGTTTATACCGGTTCACCCAAAAGAACCGGCGATGACGATGGTTACTCCGGCGATCTCCGGCGAGGCGGCGCGGGGCTCCGGCGGCGGCTCCGGTGGCGGCGGAAGCAGCGGCAGCGGTGAGGGGCGTCGCGGGCGGCGCGGGGGGCGGCAATGCGGCGAGGCAGCAGAGGCGGCAGCGAGGCGAGGCGGCGCGCGGCGAGCAGCAGGGGCGGCGCGGCGCGGGCGGCTCAGGCGTCCGGCAATTGGCGGCGATCTCCAGCGAGATGCGGCGCGGGGCGACGAGGAGAGAGAGGCGGGGCCCGGGCAACCTATTTATTGGGGCGGGGCGGAGCGCCTTGGGCGAGGGGGCAGAGGTGCCCGACCTTGGCACGGACGCCGAGGTCGGTGGCAGCAGTCGTGGCGGCGGCGGTCTCCCGCTCGGTTGGAGGGAGGCGGTGCGGCTGGCTGGGCCGTGGCCTGGCATGGGGCTGGGCCGGCCCAGTTCGGCGAGGGAAAGAGATTTTTTTTCTAATAAACCTTTTTTTCCAGAGAACTTAGAATAATAAAACAAAATAATTGAAAATATTATATAGGCATATAATATATCAAAATTTTCAGAAAAAGATTTTCTACACATGAACATTTTTCTAGCATTCAAATAAAATCCACACAAATTCTAATAATTCAAAGAGTGCTACTGGTCTATTAAAATCCACAAAAATCATTTTAAAAATACCAAAATGATTTCAAATTAATTTTTCTCCAATTTTCTAATGTAGGGAATCATGTTACCCTAATTTCCATATATTTTATTTTTGGAGAAAAATAATTTGAATAAAACTCAAATAAATCCAAATTGAAAATTAATTCCAAAAGGACTTGAAATTGATCCTTTGAAACTCCCAACTCATATTTCATAATTTGAAGAAGTCATTTTATCTTCTCTCGTGAAAATCATTGAGTTGCATAAAGTTTCTGAATTGGAAAATATTTCCCAATGGAATTCAAATATTTTTCAAACACCCTTTTCATTTTTAAATGGAAGAAGTCATATCATCTTCACTCAGGGTTTTGTATTTGAAAAGAATTTGAATTCACGGAGATCAGAAAGCAAATATGAAAGTTTGGGAAAGTCCTTTTATTCCCTCTCATTTAACTTTCAAAAGTTTCGAATTCACCCACTTTCAGACAATCAATCAAACAATCAGCCAAATCTATCTATTTATTATAACATTCCAAAATTTAGAATTTTGGGATGTTACAAACCTACCACCCTTAAATGAATCTCGTCCTCGAGGCTAGCAAGAAAAGTTTAGGGTTTGGGGGGTCTCCTCAGAATCCATCGATCATCACAAGGGTCTGGGGTGCTACCACCCTTAGAAACATTGTTACGGTTCCATCAAAACTCATATACTCCATCCTTATTCTTGACAGTGTTGGTCTTCTTAGATCTTAAGGATAATTCCTTATCCGGGCTCTTTCGGTAGTGGCATAACCTTACCACAATTTTTCTATCCTTTCATCTTGGTAAGGTTCTTCCGAGATTGGGTCTTCTTAGCTGACGGGTCTGGCGCCAAAACTAAACAACTATTGATATCTCATGGTGGTTAACAATTTATGGCTTCTCCTGCAGGAAATGGGTCTGGGTTGATCCTCACCGTATAACCTACGGTTGGCAAAAAGCTGCCATGTACAAGGGAAAAATTCTTATACCATTCTAAGGTTTAACAAGGTTTAATATCGTCGTCTCTCTACTATAGGCAAGTCACTCAGATTTACCATCCCATATAGCAAGGCGAATAATAAGAGTAAGTCGGTATGGTGATCAATCCATTCCACACCCAAATCATTACCTTGTATACGGTTTAGCGAATCTCGCATTGTAACACTCGGTCATCCTCACAAGCATTGCAGAATTTCTCTCGTCGACGAACCAAGTTCGGAATAATCCATTGATTCTGCAAGCCAGACAAACATCTATCGTTCCTTCACAACTCTCAGGTTTTGCGTAAACTCCTATAAAATCGTCTGTCGACAAAGGTATATCCACTTCCAGGGTTTTTCCTTCAGCAAGAATGTGCTTGCTTCTTGGCGGGTCCTGGGGCCTGTGGGTTATGGCACACCTCATCACTTGTAGTCCTTGAACTTATCATCGGGCAACTTATCGCTATTCCAACTTCCAACTTCCAGCTTCTTAGAATCCATCCAATTGTATTGTCTTCTTTCCTTCTATTGGCACCAAACCAAGACGTGAGTACTCAGACTTGTCATGGGGTTGCCATTGCTACATATTACCAACATCATACCTCCTTTATATCCACTAGTACTTCATCTCTTCATCCTCGTGGGATATCCCTCATACCGAGATAAAAACTTATACTTATGAAGTCCATATTCCACTTCGTGGAACATCATTGTCCTTTCCGCGGTCAAGCGTCCTTACAAGGGAATATTGGCCATCTCTGCATGGCACTTCTTCAACTGGGAAACGTGAAACACATCTTGAACTCCTGACAGTCCTTCGGGTAACTCAAACTTGTAGGCCACTTCTCTCATACGCTCCAAAACTCGGTATGGTCCTACAAATCTCGGGGCTAACTTTTATCTTAACTCCAATTCATTTAACTCCTCGCAGAGGGAACACATGAAGACATGCTCTGTCTCCAATTTCATAGACTACCTCCTTGAGTTTTTGAGTCTACATAACTCTTCTGCCTGGACTGAGCTACTTTCAGTCTATCTCGAATCAACTTAACATTCTCTTCCGACTCCTTGATCACATTTGGTCCAAACAACTGACGGTCTCCAACGTCATCCCACATACTCTTGGGGCATCACACATATCAAGACAAAACTCGTATTCATTTTGTCTGAAATCCATTCCAGGGTACTACCACCCTTGAAATGCATAAATCTTCCATAGACCATATTTCTCTTATCCTCAGAATGGCCAAAATTCTCCTTCATAGAGTAACAACTCATAAAATCCATATCAGTACCAACGATGCTAACTTTATTCATTCTCAAGTGATTACAATCTCTCGCTTTTCCATTACAGGTCTCAACTCAACACCTCAAGAAAATGTTCTCACTTCTACTACTCCATTACTTCTGTTGCAAACTCAACTACCTAGCACAGGTTTCCTTCTCCTTGGGGCATTCTCTGGCAAAGTGCCCTGCTTCATTACAACGAAAACATATTATTTCTGACAAGTTTCGAGGTTTCCTTGTGATTATATAGCCTCCTGGGGTCCTCATCTTCCCTTTTGGGCAATCATTGAAGTAGTGTCCTGAATTTTTGCACCTGAAACATGTGATATGACTCAGGTCTTTCTTTGTAGAATTTGGTTTGTTCCTGGGATCCAATCTACTTCTCTTCCTGGACTTTTCCATTTCAATCAGGGCTTCTATTTCCTGTGGGTCATAATTTACTTCCTCCGTCGGGAATTCTATTAGATCCCAATTCATACAATTCTGGGAGATGTGTCCTTCTTCTCCACATGAATAGCAAGACTTGGTGTAGGGTTTAATTGGTTCCTCTTTGGGTGTGTCCTCCACCTCGTCCTTCATCGCAGGTTCTTTTAAAATTCCCATTAGGGCTCCTTTCATTGCTTCTTTTTTCTGCTGGATGGTTCCTTGTACCATGGTGTAAATGTGACACTGAGCAGGATAGTGGGTAGTCCCTTCACACAAGAAACAAGTAATTTGCCTAGTTGGGCATTCTTCAGCTGGGTGACTTCCTTCACAATTAGGGCATTCATCATTGTGTTCTTTATGGTTGTGTACTATTTCTCCACAAAGCTTGCATGCATAAGTTTTCTTCATATCCTTTCCATAAGGCTTCAATTTCTGGGACACAAACTGAGACTTTAGCAAAGTCAACTTAAATTCTTCCAAGTGGTTACTCCTTGCCATACATTGATGGTTTGGTACATCCTCCACCAAGTAGCAGCACCTCTTTCAAAGCATTGAAGAGCATGCTGGGCCATATCATTTCCGGCTATAGGGTTGTTCTCCATATGATCCTCCATGTTCTGTATCCATCGGTCTGTCTCCAATTGACTCATCGGTCCAGAAAATACAAGCTCATCACCATTCATCCTCTATTGGGTCCAAGGGTTTTGGGGTGAGATAAGAGGGATAGAGAGGGATACACACAATGCAAACAACAGTTTTGAAAAGGCAGATTTTTGTTGTGGCTGTCGAAAAAAAACATCAAACAAATGACAGCTCACAAACGTCGCATCTAACGTAGGTATATAACAGGGGTTTGGTCTTCTAAGGTCAATAAATCTTCAACGTCTCCAAACTCTTCAAGCCTTGTTCATGCCTCCAATGGCTTCTTCCGGTCATACTTGTCTTTCTCAAGTCCTTTTTGCCAGCTCATCCTTGTTGTCGCAAAGTCTATCGTGTCGTCCCTTAATATTTCTGGAGTTGCATTCCAAACTTCCGGGTTTCAACATCCTTGGTATGAACCATGATCAAACTGTCCTTCAGTTCCTGACGAATCTCTGGTATCTAGAGGTTTTGCTCCTCCAGCTTGGCTACTTCAGCTTCTTGCACCTAAATTCTTCACGAAATGCTTCCCTGTCAAAATACGGCTTCCTGGAGCTCCATCTTAAAATTCTTGATGTACTACTCCAGATTCTGGCGATACACCAGCTAAGGTTAAAACTTCATCTTACTGTTAGGTGCTCCATCAACCTTTTACCATCCAATCCTTCCGAAGAAATGCATGCTTAGCTCAGCTCGGTGACCATAGTATCAGTGGCGATGACATCACGGATAACGTGTTTCTGCCCTTGTCATTGCCATGAGCTATCTTCCATAGCTGATATCTCCTACCTTAGGGTTTTCTTGACAAAACTTTGAGTTCTCAATTCTCCATGTTCCGGTCCTTCTCCCATACACCTTGATCTCGGGTATTGACAACTTCCATAATCTGCCAAGTTCCATAAGGGTAGCCTTCCTAGGTCATATAAATCTGGAAATTCTTCAGAGCCTTCAAATTCTACTTGTCTTCGGTCCTCAACCGTTGTAGTTTCCATTTTTCAGATGCACGGAAAATACTCTTCATTCTGAAGTGGCTTTAGTTGTCCAATATTCTTGTACTTCTTGCAGTGGTCTCATCAGTGGAATCCTCGAGTGGTCAAAAAGGAAAAAGGGATATGGTCTCACTAAAAAGGAATTTTTGAATAAGCTCAGAAGAGAAGAGAGGTAAAAGATCTTTTTGAAAGGGAAAGTTGTAGAGAAAAATCTTTGCTATGGGCTTGCCAGTTTCTAGGGTCACGTCCTACAGTTAACATGTGCTCTGATACCATCTTGTAGCGACCCGACCCGAATGGATCAAGTCTCTATGCTTAAGTGTCATCCCTGGATCGGTATGCTGACACACACAGTACTCGAAGGATTTATAACAGAGGTAAATCACATGTATAAAGTAACGTAAATACTATTACCTCAATCCATATAGCGGAAGCAACAAGGTTGTGGATTCCCATCAACACCTACGGCAAAGTTGAGTGTAGAAATCGTAACCCTAACATAACACTTACTCGTCGTAAGAAACCTGCAACATGAGACGTTGCAGCCCGAAACGGGTCAGTACATTGAATGTACTGGCAAATTCACACCATAGAGAAATGATGAACAATGGCTATCACTACATGCATATTTGGCTGGTGGAAAAGCTCTATGGTTATAAGGTTTTTGCGTAAAGCCAATTTTTCCCTACTGCAAAGGAATAAGATTAATTACTATCATGGTGGTTGTTGAACATTGAGAATGGTTGACAGCATTCTCAATCCCAATTAAGTAACATCATTAAACCCAACAATATTCATTTAAAGTAACATGATGAGATCAACAGGATAATCCAAGAACTAGATACTCAAGATGTCCATAACCGGGGACACGGCTAATCATGATTAGTTTATACACTCTGCAGAGGTTTGCGCACTTTTCCCCACAAGACTCGATCGCCTCCGTTTGGTTTCTCGCACTACATGGTGTTTGAGAAGACGGATGACCGAGACACAGTCTTTCAGAAGCGCTAGCACCTTACGTTTGGGTAGACCGTACCACCTACAACCCCTACATCTGCTAGTCTACCCGTAAGAGTTCGCACGACTTAGTCAACTATGCCAGAGCCCATAATGGCTTGTGGCTGCACACGGAAGTTACTAGCATGAATGATCTTATGATCCCTTTGAGCCTGGGTGGCGGTCCGAAATAAAAACAGGCAAGTCCTGATAGACATCAGGTGCCTCAATCCACCCAGATGTGTGTTTAAGTTGCCACCTTAGATAAACCATTAAAATTAACAAACTCACATCTGTCATGGATATCACTCACCCAATCCACGTCTACTAGCATAGCATGGCATAATAACCAAACGTAGAAGTAACTCCCAAAGGTTTCATAATAATACGAGTAATAGGTACTACCTACTCTACTTCCCATCCCACAATTTAGTTAGATCCTAATCATGCAATGTGAGAGGATTGATCTAATGCAATAAAACATGGGTTGTAGAAAAGGTATGATCAAAGTGTGAACTTGCCTGCAATGTTGATGAAGATGATTCGCACTCAAAATCTTGATAGATCTACTCGTCACACTCCGGTCAATCTATCGTAAGAAAGCAATAGTAACCACACATAAGCAATCACTCAAGAGATCAGAAAGAACGAAAAAGACGATTCAGAAACATCAAAACCAAGAAAATAACTCTTGCAACATAAAACAATTTCTAACAGTACCAAAATTATGTGAATTTGGCCTTATTAGAATGTTTAGGTCAAGAGCTTCGATTTGCAAAAAGAATCAACTCAAATGGAGCTACGAAACTCAAGTTATGATCAAACGAAGTTTGAATTCAAATCTGATCTAATTCAAATTTTAAAATTTTCGAAAACATGTTTGAGTTGGGTTACTGGATAGAGGAGATCATAACGAAGACGTGGGCGCTGGTTTCGTTGGATTTGGACAAACGAGTAAAAAGTTACGAGTGTTTGAAGTACAGGGACTAATCTATAAATAGAACATCACAGATAGGTCCCTGGCCGAAAACTAAAAGAAAAAGAAAAAGACTAAAAAGCGAACGTTCGTTTATACGGTCTAAACATTGGACGTTCGCTGTTTAGTAAAACCTAAAAAAACAGATCTAGTCTAGGTTTTTTTTAAACCGAACTTAAAATAAAACCGAGGCGGGTTACGGTTTATAGCGGTTCACCCAAAAGAACCGGCGAAGACGGTGGTTACTCCGGCGATCTCCGGCGAGGCGGCGCGGGGCTCCGGCGGCGGCTCCGGTGGCGGCAGAAGCAGCGGCAGCGGTGAGGGGCGTCGCGGGCGGCGCGGGGGGCGGCAGTGCGGCGAGGCAGCAGAGGCGGCAGCGAGGCGAGGCGGCGCACGGCGAGCAGCAGGGGCGGCGCGGCGCGGGTGGCTCCGGCTTCCGGCGATTGGCGGCAATCTCCGGCGAGATGCGGCGCGGGGCGATGAGGAGAGAGAGGCGGGGCCCGGGCGGCCTATTTATTGGGGCGGGGCGGAGCGCCTTGGGCGAGGGGGCAGAGGTGCCCGACCTTGGCACGGACGCCGAGGTCAGTGGCGGCAGTCGTGGCGGCGGCGGTCTCCCGCTCGAGTGGAGGGAGGCGGTGCGGCTGGCTGGGCCGTGGCCTGGCCTGGGGCTGGGCCGGCCCAGTTCGGCGAGGGAAAGAGTTTTTTTTTCTAATAAACCTTTTTTTTCCAGAGAACTTAGAATAATAAAACAAAATAACTGAAAAGATTATATAGGCATATAATATATCAAAATTTTCAGAAAAGGATTTTCTACACGGTGAACATTTTTATAAATTCAAATAAAATCCACACAAATTCTAATAATTCAAAGAGTGCTACTGGTCTATTAAAATTCCACAAAAATCATTTTAAAAAAATACCAAAACGATTCCAAATTAATTTTTCTCCAATTTTCTAATGTAGGGAATCATGTTACCCTAATTTCCATATATTTTATTTTTGGAGAAAAATAATTTGAATAAAACTCAAATAAATCCAAATTGAGAATTAATTCCAAAAGGACTTGAAATTGATCCTTTGAAACTCCCAACTCATATTTCATAATTTGAAGAAGTCATTTTATCTTCTCTCGTGAAAATCATTGAGTTGCATAAAGTTTCTGTATTGGAAAATATTTCCCAATGGAATTCAAATATTTTTCAAACACCCTTTTCATTTTTAAATGGAAGAAGTCATATCATCTTCACTCAGGGGTTTTGTATTTGAAAAGAATTTGAATTCACGAAGATCAGAAAACAAATATGAAAGTTTGGGAAAGTCCTTTTATTCCCTCTCATTTAACTTTCAAAAGTTTCGAATTCACTCACTTTCAGACAATCAATCAAACAATCAGTCAAATCTATCTATTTATTATAACATTCCAAAATTTAGAATTTTGGGATGTTACATCTGCCCCTATTTAAAATATTTTCCTACGTCAATTTCGGACGAGGAGAGTTTGTTTTTCCACCCACCGTTTATGAATGGGGAAATGGAGGGAGAGACACATGTCTTTCAGACGATTTTGAATAAAATGTGTTTTGCCGCCCACGTTTGGCGCCCATCATGTCTGAATGGGCTCAGAGGCAGTCGTGTCACGTCTGATTGAAGTTACTAGTCTACCCCTATCGACAGCAGTGTAAATCTGATCGATAAGGATGTCAAGTGTCAGGGGTAGACAGTAATTTCCATCTCGCAAACACTTGCTTTGGGCAGCCCACGAATGATAGTGGGTGTTTAGCCGCTTCGTTCAAAACTTGGGAGAATTAGCATTCACGTTTGCCCTGGGCCCTGGCAACTAAATTTAAATCCAATTTGTATTCGATTATGAATATCCACGGATAATTCTACGTTTTGTTATTTATTTCTTCAAAACCACAACAAAGATTTATTCCACCTTTATATATGATTATGATTTAGAAATGACGTGATCTTCGAATTCAGTAGGTTAGATACACTTTGAGTCAAACAATTATTCCATGCAATACAATATGCTCACACAAAAAACAGCTCACCTTATGTCAATATACAAGTACTGAGGATTACCTCGCCTAAAAAATTCGGATCATTATAACACATGGACAACATAGGGGGTCTTACAACATAATCCATTCAGAGACATGACACAACATGCAAGTACAATAATCTAATGACAATTTGAACTGGTATCTAAAGAAGAACTGGGATTACCCTGGGCTTCAGACAACAGAAATAGCAGGACCTCCTCCGTCTTCAAATGCAACATTCTTACTGCCTCCAATTCTTGTGTTGCTTGCATAATGTGTGCCGCTAATTGCATAATTTCCATCCTCAAGATCAAGATTACCTCATTCATGGCAGCCACACCATCTCTTTCTGCCTCTAGTAGAGCCTCAAGAACTATAATATCTGTGCTCAGACTGCTCTCCGGCAGTGTTGCCTCTGAACTGCTACCATCTGGTAACATGGATGGCACACTGCTTCCACAAATAGATTTGGGGTTGTACATTGTGTCCTAGTGTGAACGACATCCTGAAAGATTTCCGCTGGACATAAGTAAGAGATAGTTATCACATGATCCAGGCAGTAAGCTTACATGGTAAACAACATATGAATTATTGCCGAGCATGGCAAGCTATATTTAAATGGTTCGAAGAAGCATCAACTAAAAAGAAATTAAAATGGTAAGATGAAACTAGGGATATAAGTGGCAAATAAATGACATACGCCAGTCCCATCTAGTTAGTTTTTGCTAGCTTCCTAGTTCATTTTCCTCAAAAAACAAAAACTCTTTTGAACTATCATACCACTAGTGGACTTCAATCGGGATTAAACAGGACCCGGTTGACATCCCTAGTTGAAAGGGAGTGTACCACCACTATATTTAAGTTGCCAATGCATCTAAGTAGTTGAAATAATCTGAGAAAGCACTTAACAATGTGGCCTCATATAAACTACGATGGCAGTCTTGCGATGAAGTTCAGAGGAAAAGTTAAGGACTCAAATGAACTAGGCATTGATAACCCACAAGTATAGGGGATCATTTGTAGCCTTTTTTGATAAATAAGAGTGTCGAACCCAATGAGGTGCTAAAGGTAGAACAAATATTCCCTCAAGTTCTATCAACCACCGATACAACTCTACGCACACTTGACGTTTGCTTTATCGGAAACATGTATGAAACTTTTTTGTAGGTGTGTTGCTAGAACTACTTTGCAAGAATAAAACTAGAAGTACTTTGCAAGATAATAAAAGTTAGGTGTTTAGTAGAAGGGTTTTTGTCAACAAGAAAGTTATTTGTCCCTAGGCAATCGATAACAAGTACCGGTAATCATTCTTGTAATTTTATATGAGGGAGAGGCATGAGCTAACATACTTTCTCTACTTGGATCATATGCACTTATGATTGGAACTCTAGAAAGAATCCGCAACTACTAAAGATCATTAAGGTCGTGAAACCCAACCATAGCATTAAGTATCAAGTCCTCTTTACTCCCATACGCCATAACCCACCTATCCACGTTTAGGCTGCTGTCACCCCCGCAACACTGACAATAAGCAAACCATGAACATAATGCAACACCCTACAACAAGGTCCCCTCACGTTTGCATGAGAACGGAGGGCATCGTAGGACAACACCATAAATAAAATATACAATCATACCAACCAAGATCATGATTAACCCACAAGACAAAACGGATCTACTCAAACATCATAGGTTAACCATAGATCATTGGGAAATAATATATGGAGTTGAGAACCATGTTTAAGTAGAGATTACAATGGGGAGAAGAGGTGTTACACTGCTCCATAGAGGGGGAGAGAGAGTTGGTGTTGACGGTAGCAAGATTTTTGATGTAGATTGTCGTCCTGATCGTTGCCTCGGTGGCACTCCGGCGCCACCGGAAGTGAGGGGGAGAGAGCCCCCCTCCTCCTTCTTCTTCCTTGGCCTCCCCCTAGATGGAAGGAGAGTTCCCCCTATGGTCCTTGGTCTCCATGGCAGTGGAGGGGTGGGAGCCCCTCCAAGATTGGATCTCCCTCTCTGCTCTCTTCTGTTTCACGTTCCCCAGATCTGGCCGAAAACCGTTTCTTATATTCCCGGAGATCCGTAACTCTGATTGCGCTGAGATTTTAACACGATTGTTTCCGGATATAAGCTTCCTTGCAACCGAAGTAGAGGTCTAACCGACGTACGAGGTGAGAACAACCCACCACGACACGCCTGGCTCCTCTAGTGCACCCACCACGTGCCTCCGTTTGTGGTTATTCCAATTCCCAAAAATCACATATATTCTAAAATAATTCTCCGTGAAATTTTATTGCATTTGGACTTCGTTTGATATGGATACTCTGCGATACAAAAAACATGCAGAAAACATGAACTTGCACTTGGCACTGGATCAATAGGTTAGTCCCATAAATCATATAAAAAGTTGCCAAAAGTATGTAAAATTTGTATAATATTGGCCTGAAACAATAAAAAATTATAGATACGACGGAGATGTATCAGCATCCCCAAGATTAATTCCTGCTCGTCCTGGAGCAGGTAAATGATAAAAAAAGATAATTTTTGATGTGGAATGCTACCTAGTATAAACTTGATCATATATCTAATCATGTCATGAATATTAAGACATAAGTGATTCAAAGCAATAGTCTATAATTTGACATAAAGACATCAATAATCAGGCATCCCAACAAACAATCATGTCTTTCAAAATATCAACGCTAAAGAAAGCTATCCCTACAAAATCATATAGTCTTGTCATGCTCTGTCTTCTTAACACAAAGTATTTATCATGCACAACCTCGATGACAAGCCGAGCAATTGGTTCATACTTTTTAACGCGCTTCAGCTTTTTCAACCCTCATGCAATACATGAGCGCAAGCCATGGATATAGCACTATGGGTGGACTAGAGTATGTTGATAGGGGTAAATATAGAGAAGACAAAAAGTAAGAAAGTCTCACATCGACGCGGCTAACCAATGGGCTATGGAGATGCCCATCGATCGATATCAATGCAGGAGTAGGGATTGCCATGCAATGAATGCACTAAGAGCTATAAGTGTACGAAAGCTCATTATGAAAACTAAGTGGGTGTGCATCTAATCCTATAATGAAAAATTCCCACTAGTATATGAAAGTGACAACATAGGAGACACTCCAAATGAAAAACATGGTGCTACTTTGAAGCACAAGTGTGGTAAAGGATACTAACAATGCCCCTTCTCTCTTTTTTTATTTTTCTTTCTTTCTTTTCTTTTTTTCTTTTTTTCTTTATATATATATTTTCTCTTATTGTCCGGAGTCTCATCCTGACTTGTGGGGGAATCATAGTCTCCATCATCCTTTCCTCACTAGGGCACTGCTCTAAAAATGATTAATGATGATCATCACACTTCTATTTACTTATAACTCAAAAGAAATTAAAAATTACAACTCGATACCTATGACAAAGTATGACTCTATATGAATGCCTCTGGCATGTACCAGGATGTGCAATGATCTAGCGTAACATGTATGAAAAATGATGAACGGTGGCTGAGCCACAACTACTATGGCAGCTATATGATCATGCAAAGCAATATGACAATGAATGCTCAAGTCATCAAACAGAAGTGGTGGAAGTTGCATGACAATATATCTCAGAATGGCCATGGAAAAGCCATAATAGGTAGGTATGGTGGCTGTGTTGAGGAAGATATAATAAGGCTTATGTGTGATAGAGCATATCATATCACAGGGTTTGGATGCACCTACGAAGTTTGCACCGACTCTCGAGGTGAGAAAGGGCAATGCACGGTACCATAGAGGCTAGCAAATTGCAGAAAGGTAAGAGTGCGTATAATCGATGGACTCACATTAGTCATAAAGAACTCATATACTTATTGCAAAAGTTTATTAGCCCTCGAAGCAAAGTACTATTATGCATGCCCCTAGGGGGATAGATTGATAGGAGAAGACCTCGCTCATTCCCGACCTCCACTCATAAGGTAGACAATCAACAATAAATCATGCTCCAACATCATAGCATAACGAGAGACTATATGTTCATGCTTCGGGAATCACAAACCTTGACACCAATATTCTTACTAAACACAACCGTTTACTAGTACCTCCCACATATTCCATGTCTATATCGCAAAACTATTGCAAGGAATCAAACATATCATATTCAGTGATCCATAAGTTTTATGTAGGATTTTATGACTAACCATGCAATTGACCAATTCCTTTTGACTCTCTAAATAGATATAAGTGAAGCATGAGAGCTTAATTCTTTCTACAAAAGACCATGCTCTAATAAATATAAGTGAAGCAAAAGAGCATTCTTCAAATAACGATTTTCTATGTGAAGAGAAATAGGCAATCCATACTTCAAATGATACAAGTGAAGCACATGAAGCATTCTATAAAGCCACACTCAAAAGATATAACTGAACTGCAATGAGCTTTCTATAAATCAACCATGGACTATATCATACCATCATGGTGCATAAAATAAAAATGAAAACTAAATGCAAAAGACGCTCCAAGGTTTGCACATATCACGTGAACGAAACGAATCCGAAAACATATCGATACTTGTTGAAGAAAGATGGGATGCCTTCCAGGGCATCCCCAAGCTTAGACGCTTGAGTCTCCTCTAATATTTACTTGGGGTGCCTTGGAATCCCCAAGCTTGAGCTCTTGCCTCTCTTCCTTCTTCTCACATCGAGACCTCCTCGATCTTCGAACTTCGTCCACACAAAACATAACCGAACTTTTAGTGGGGGGGTGAATATGGCAATGAAATCCCATCATGTATTATTGTAACATTATTGTATAATTATAAATAACCATTAACCGTTGTATTATATCACAATTCTATGGCCCCAGGTCAAGGAGGCTTCAACAAGAATTCAAACATAGGCAAATAATGATGCTATAACAACAATCTATGAAAACAGGACAATCTGTAAAGATCCAAACATCCACCATACTTATGTAACTCAAAAAATTCTGAAACATTATGAAAAAATAAAAATTGTGTATAGAAAGACAGTGCAAAAAATTTCAGAACCATTCGACATTCCAGTAAAATATGTAAAATCCAGCACTATAGCCAAAGTTTTGGTTTTGCACCGCACAAACCAACAAGCAATCTAATCATCCTAAAGGCAAATCTTGGCACATTATTTTTATAATACAATGGAATTGTACAAGGGGATAATTATTTTTGTGAGAATCTTCATGAAAAATTCTACATTGTTTCCATGAGCATGAACACAAGTATTAAAGGTCGACCCTCACTTCTCCAATGCATAACTTCCAATCGCTTCTTTTTTGTGAAAAAGTTTTTAAATTCCCCTCTATATTTTTTTGTTTTTAAACTTTATAAAAGCACTCAACATAATAAAATTACTCTCTAAAACTTCCGGGTTGTCTCCCTGGCAGAGCTTTCTTTAAAGCCATTAAGCTAGGCATAAAGTGCTCAAGTAATGAATCCACCCGGATCCCAAGGTATATCAAAGACAATTTTAGTTAACAATGATTTGGCATTTAGTAGTGAGCACAAAGCAACATATATCATGCAATGACGAAGTCTAACTCTCTTCCTATGCATCGGCATGTCATATAAGAACAATTCAGGCACATCAAGTAATGGCCAATACATACCATAAGCAGTTTCTTGCAATTTTATCGTGTTGGAAACATAGAGAGGTGGAGATATATTTCCTCTCTCATAATAATTGCAAGTAGGAGCAGCAAGCACATGCATATTATATTCATAAAAATTATCACGTGCAATGTTAAAAAGCAACCCATCAATATAATCCTTAATAAGTGCAAACTTCTCTGATATAGTGTAGTTGGGAGAATTCAAAAAGATAATAGGACTATCATGTGCGGGTGCAATAGCAACAATTTCATGTTTAACATAAGGAACAATAGCAAGTTCATCTCCATAAGCATCATTCATATTCGCATCTTGCCGACAAACATAGCAAGCATCAAGTTCATCAAAAAGGGATATTTCAAAAGAATCAAATGGGTCATAGCATTCATCCTTCGGTAAGCATGAAGGGAAATTAAGTAATGTATGAGTTGAAGAGTTACTCTCATTACAAGGTGGGCACGGGTAGCTAATCTGTTCTTCCTCCGTTTCTTCTTTGCTCTCCTCCTCATCTTTTTCATCCAATGAGCTCATAGTTTCATCAATTTCTTCTTCCATAGACTCCTACAAAATATTAGTCTCTTCTTGGACAGTGGATGAGTCCTCAATATATAGTTTAACATAGGCACTAGAAGCATAATTATCATAACAATATTTAAGTATGGCAAAAAAAATTAAATTTGTAAAGAGTAGCATCATACTTTTCAATCAAAGAAGCAATTTCAGCAGCACCCTTAAAAGCAACAAATTCTTATATTTGTTCGATATCAAAGTAATTATAAACACCTTTGGCATAAGAAGATACGATCCCATTATCAATAAACTCACATTGGTAGGGAAGGTGTTTCTTAGGGTCTTCAGAACAACAAGTAACATCATATAATTCACATAAATTCCAAGCATATCATTGCATAGTATTAATTTTATGTTGTAAAAGTTTCCCTTTTTCAGATAAACGATGTTGCACAAAACAAGCATGCTCATCTAATGATTTTACCTCAACTAAGCTAGTTGGGTTTTCAGCACGAGCACAAATGGATCGAGGATGATCCAAGTAGAAAGCTTCAGTAGTATGATATATTTTGGGTGGTTCTTCAACCATTGGTTTAGTAGGTACAACTAATTTTTTTTTGGTATTTTGCATTTCCTACCCATGACTAAAGATAGAAAACAAGAGCACAAAATAAATAGTACTTAGTGATAAAGCAAACAAGCACACACGAGAATAATCACCCCACGCTATTGCTCCCCGGCAACGGTGCCAAAAAAAGGCCTTGATAACCCACAAGTATAGGGGATCATTTCTAGCCTTTTTTGATAAATAAGAGTGTCGAACCCAACGAGGAGCTAAAGGTAGAAAAAATATTCCCTCAAGTTCTATCAACCACCGATACAACTCTACGTACACTTGACATTTGCTTTATCGGAAACAGGTATGAAACTATTTGGTAGGTGTGATGCTAGAACTACTTTGCAAGAATAAAACTAGAAGTACTTTGCAAGATAATAAAAGTTAAGGTGTTTAGTAGACGGGTTTTTGTCAACAAGAAAGTTTTTGTCCCTAGGCAATCGATAACAAGTACCGGTAATCATTCTTGTAATTTTGTATGAGGGAGAGGCATGAGCTAACATACTTACTCTACTTGGATCATATGCACTTATGATTGGAACTCTAGCAAGCATCCGCAACTACTAAATATCATTAAGGTCGTGAAACCCAACCATAGCATTAAGTATCAAGTCCTCTTTACTCCCATACGCCATAACCCACCTATCCACGTTTAGGCAGCTGTCACCCCCGCAACACTGATAATAAGCAAACCATGAACATATTGCAACACCCTATAGCAAGGGCCCATCACGTTTGCGCGAGAACAGAGGGCACCGTAGGACAACACCATAAATAAAATATACAATCATACCAACCAAGCTCACGATCAACCCACTGGCCAAAACGAATCTACTCAAACATCATAGGGTAACCATAGATCATTGGGAAATAATATATGGAGTTGAGCACCATGTTTAAGTAGAGATTACAGCAGGGAGAAGAGGTGTTACACCGTTGCATAGAGGGGGAGAGTTGGTGTTGATGGTAGCAAGATTGTTGATGTAGATCGTTGTCCCGATCGTTGCTCCAGTGGTACTCCGGCGCCACGAGAAGCGAGGTGGAGAGATCCCCCCTCCTTCTTCTTCCTCATTGGCCTCCCCCCTAGATGGGAGGAGAGTTCTGATATGTCTCCAACGTATCTATAATTTTTTATTGTTCCATGTTATTATATTATCTGTCTTGGATGTTTAATGGGCTTTAATATGCTCTTTTATATTATTTTTGAGACTAACCTATTAACCAAAGGCCCAGTGCCAGTTTCTGTTTTTTTGCCTATTTCAGTGTTTCTTAGAAAAAGGAATACCAAACGGAATCCAAACGGAACGAAACCTTCGCGAGGATCTTTCTTGGAACAAATGCAAACCAGGAGACTAGGAGTGGAAGTCTGGAACTCCACGAAACATCCATGAGATAGGAGGGCGCACCCAGGGGGGTTGGCGTGCCCCCACCCTCGTGGGCCCCATGGAGCTCCACCAACGTACTTCTTTCGCCTATATATACTCATACCCTAAAAACATTAGAGGGAGCCACGAAACCACTTTTCCACCGCCGCAACCTTCTGTACCCGTGAGATCCCATTTGGGCCTTTTCCGGTGATCTGCCGGAGGGGGATTCCATCACGGAGGGCTTCTACGTCAACACCGTAGCCTCTCCGATGATGTGTGAGTAGTTTACCACAGACCTTCGGGTCCATATTTATTATCTAGATGGCTTCTTCTCTCTCTTTGGTTCTCAGTACAAAGTTCTCCTTGGTGTTCTTGGAGATCTATTCGATGTAATACTTTTTGCGGTGTGTTTTCCGAGATCCGATGAATTGTGGATTTATGATCAAGTTTATCTATGAATAATATTTGGTTCTTCTCTGAATTCTTATATGCATGATTTTATATCTTTGCAAGTCTCTTCGAATTATCGGTTTAGTTTGGCCTACTGGATTGATCTTTCTTGCAATGGGAGAAGTGCTTAGCTTTGGGTTCAATCTTGCGGTGTCCTTTCCCAGTGACAGTAGGGACAGCAAGGCACTCATTTTATTGTTGCCTTCGAGGATAAAAAGATGGGGTTTATATCATATTGCTTGAGTTTATCCCTCTACAACATGTCATCTTTCTTAAAGCGTTACTCTGTTCTTATGAACTTAATACTCTAGATGCATGCAGGATAGCGGTCGATGTGTGGAGTAATAGTAGTAGGTGCAGAATTGTTTCGGTCTACTTAACACGAACATAATGCCTATGTTCATAATCATTGCCTAGATATTCTCATAATTAGGCACTCTTCTATCAATTGCTCGGCAGTAATTTGTTCACCCACCGTAATACATGCTATCATGAGAGAAGCCACTAGTGAAACCTATGGCCCCCGGGTCTCTTTCTTATTATATTGCATCTCTTTTATTATCGCATCTTGTTTACTATTTTGCAATGTTTACTTTACAATCTATACAACAAAAATACTAAAAATATTTATCTTACTATCTTTATCAGATCTCACTTTTGCAAGTGAACGTGAATGGATTGAGAACCCCTTTATCGTGTTGGTTGTGAGGTTCTTGATTGTTTGTGCAGGTACTAGGTGACTTGCGTGTTATCTCCTACTGGATTGATACCTTGGTTCTCAAAAACTGAGGGAAATACTTACGCTACTTTGCTGCATCACCCTTTCCTCTTCAAGGGAAAACCAACGCATGCTCAAGAGGTAGCAAGAAGGATTTCTGGCGCCGTTGCCGGGGATATCTACGCTCAAGTCAAGACATACCAAGTACCCATCATAAACTCTTCTCCCTCGCATTACATTATTTGCCATTTGCCTCTCGTTTTCGCCCCCCCCCACTTCACCTTTGCCTTTCTCTTTTCCCCTCTTCCGTTCGTCCTTCTGTTTGCTCGTGTTACCATGTACCTTCTATTTGCTTGCATCTTTGCTTGCTAAAAATCTATTGTTATGGATCCTCATCCACTTGCTAATCTATTTAACAGACCCAATTATGATGAACCTATTTCTAGTGAGTTGAGTGCACTAGATTATCTTTATGAGGTTTTGCTTGAAATTCGTGAATCTAAAAAGTGTGATGAATTACTTTATGAAGCGATTTACGATAGATCTTTGAATAAAAGGCATGATTGGAATGATTTTATTATAAATTCTATTGATGTAAATTGTGCTAATAATATGCAAAACCCTAAGCTTGGGGATGATAGTTTTGCTATGTCCTCTACTTGTTGCAATGATCATGATTGGGGTGATAGTGCTTCTTATGATCTTGAAAATTTATTTAAGCCCCATGATGAATATGAGTTTGATAATAATGTTTGCAATAATATTGAAAGTGGGTTTGGAAGAGTGTCTACTTTAGATCCCACATATTTGGATAATGTTCAATGTTATGAAGTTTTTGATAAAAGTGGGCACGGAGAGGTCATGACTTTATTTTATGATAATCCCACTATTTTGGAAGAGTGTCAACTTTGCATGCATGTGGATCATGAAGAGAAAATTTTATGTGATATCTATATTGTTGAATTTGATTATGATCCTACACGTAATTATTATGAGAGAGGAAAATATGGTTGTAGAAGTTTTCGTGTCACTAAATTACCTCTCGTTATGTTGAGTTTGCTATTGTTTCTTTCTCATTCCTTGCATATGGTAGTTTTTGCTTGTCTTGACAATTTGTTCGCTTATAAAATTCCTATGCATATGAAGCATGTTAGACTTAGATGTGATTTTCATATGCTTCATGATGCTCCCTTTGTGTTTCAGTTGCTATCTTTCATGTGAGCATCATTAAAATTATAGATGCCTAGCTAGGGGCATTAAACGATAGCGCTTGTTGGGAGGCAATCCAATTTTATTTTTGTTCTTTGCTTTTTGTTCCTGTTTAGTAATAAATAATTTATCTAGCCTCTCTTATGACTGTGTTTTTTATGTTTCAATTAGTGTTTGTGCCAAGTAAAGCCTTTAGGATCTTCTTGGGTGATTGTTGTTTGATCTTGTTGATAAAAACAGAAAGTATGAACTCACAAAGATAATTTTCATTTTTTACCAGAGGGTGATAAAATACCAATTGCAACTGCAGTAGATCGTTATACACATTTTTCTGGTCGTCCTAATTTTTCAGAATTTTTGGAGTTACAGAAGTATTTGAAACCTCTAGATTGCTACGGACTATTATGTTTTGACAGATTCTGTTTTTTCGTGTGTTGTTTGCTTATTTTGATGAATTTATGGGTAGTATCGGGGTATGAACCATAGAGAAGTTGGAATACAGTAGGTTTGACACCAATATAAATAAATAATGAGTTAATTACAGTACATTAAAGTGGTGGTTTGCTTTCTTATACTAACGAAGCTCATGAGATTTTCTGTTGAGTTTTGTGTTGTGAAGTTTTCATGTTTTTGGGTAAAGATTTGATGGATTTTGGAACAATGAGTGGCATGTCACGCCCCGAGACCGTTGTGCCAGGTGTATTCCATTTATTCGCTGTTGTTTTCTTGTCATTTGCTTGTGTGTTGCATCTTGTCATGTCATCATGTGCATTGCATCTTCATGTTTTCAAACTTGCATCCGTGCGGGTTCCCCAGTTCCGTCCGTTGCCCGTTCTGAGCCCAAACACACTTGCACGCGCCCGTGGCATGTCCGATATTTTATTTTATAAGTGGTGGGAAAATGTTCTTGGAATGGGATGAAAGTTGGCGTGTGGTCTTATTATAGTGTAGATAGACCGCCTGTCAAGTTTCATCACAGTCGGAGTCCGTTTGACACCCCAACGGATACCTAAAGCGGCAGTATAGCCGGTCTATCGTCGGACGTTTTTGGTCTCCGGAAACAGTCGCCGGGCCTCTCTCTCTTCTCTTCTCTCAGCTCGAGACCGTCTACATAGTCCACTCACCGCTAGCCCCCAACCTAACCTCTCTCGTCAGCCCGCGGCCCTCCTTGCGCGCGCGTCCGAAGACTGTCCCGCACCCGACCCGAACAGTCGTCACCGTTGGGTCCGGATCATCCCCAAACGTCTACAAAACATCTCTGTTTTATTGTTTGGACTCCCTATCTATTTTTTTCCGGCCGTCTGATTACGATCGGAGGGATGGATTTACCCCTAACCAAACCCACTCGCTATATATATTAGCCTAACCTAGACCAAATCCCTAATTCCTAGGGATCCATCACACCGCCGCCACTGACTTCCTCGGATTCCATGCCGATCCAATCCCTGCATCCTTCCCGATCCAAACCTCCAGCCAACCGAAGCCTCCTCCTTCCTTCGATCCAACCAGCCGCAGGATCGGAGCAGGAGCCCTCGTGCCCGAGCCTCGCCGACCCTGCAGGCCGACCCTGTTGCCGCTCCTCCCCTGTTCTTTTCCTTCTCCTTCCCTGCCTCTACTCCATCCTCTCACATCTCTCTCTCTCACAGGAACCGAACAGCGCCGTCGCCCTTGGAACTCCGCCATGGACGCCGGGTCCCAAGGTCCCCGCGCCCATCCTCAGGGTGCCCCGCAGCCTCTTTGTCGTTTCGGAGCTCCTCGCCTTCGCCCGCGTTGGCGCCATGACTGCCACCCCACTGCCTCGGCTTCGATCCGGCAGGAAACAGGACCTGAAGACCTCTCGCGCTTGGATCTGAACGCCACTGAGCTCCCGTGTTGACCCCTCCCCCATCCTGCCACTCGCCGGAGTCCTCAGCGCCGCCGTGCCCTTCTGCCATGTCCCATTCCCGGCCGCCAAGTCCCACGCCGCCTGATACGTCTCCAACGTATCTATAATTTTTGATTGCTCCATGCTATATTATCTACTGTTTTGAATGTTTATGAGCTTTATTTTCCACTTTTATATTATTTTTGGGACTAACCTATTAACCGGAGGCCCAGCCCAGATTTATTGTTTTATGCCTATTTCAGTGTTTCGAAGAAAAGGAATATCAAACGGAGTCGAAACGGAACAAAATCAACTAGAGAAGTTATTTTTGGAACGAAAGCCACCGGATAGACTTGGACTCCAGGTCAGGAGATACGGGAGGTGCTCACGAGGGTGGGGGCGCGCCCCTTGCCTCATGGGGCCCCCCGTAGCTCCTCCGACGTACCCCCTGCAGCCATATATACCTACGTATCGTAAAACTTCCAGAGCGGAGATTAGATCGGGAGTTCCGCCGCCAGAAGCCTTCGTAGCCACCGAAAACCAATCTAGACCCGTTCTGGCACCCTGCCGGAGGGGGCAATCCTTCTCCGGTGGCCATCTTCATCATCCCGATGCTCTCCATGACGAGGAGGGAGTAGTTCTCCCTCGGGGCTGAGGGTATGTACTAGTAGCTATGTGTTTGATCTCTCTCTCTCTCTCGTGTTCTTGATTTGGCACGATCTTGATGTATCGCGATCTTTTCTATTATAGTTGGATCCTATGTTTCTCCCCCCTCTTCTCTCTTGCAACGGATTGAGTTTTCCCCTTTGAAGTAATCTTATCGGATTGAGTCTTTAAAGATTTGAGAACACTTGATGTATGTCTTGCCGTGCGTATCTGTGGTGACAATGGGATACCACGTGATTCACTTGATGTATGTTTTGGTGATCAACTTGCGGGTTCCGCCCATGAACCTATGCATAAGGGTTGGCACACGTTTTCGTCGTGATTCTCCGGTAGAACTTTGGGGAACTCTTTGAGGTCCCTTTGTGTTGGTTGAATAGATGAGTCTGAGATTGTGTGACGCATATCGTATAATCATACCCACGGATACTTGAGGTGACATTGGAGTATCTAGGTGACATTAGGGTTTTGATTGATTTGTTTCTTAAGGTGTTATTCTAGTACGAACTCTAGGGCTGTTTGTGACACTTATAGGAATAGCCCAACGGATTGATTGGAAAGAATAACTTTGAGGTGGTTTTGTACCCTACCATAATCTCTTCGTTCGTTCTCCGCTATTAGTGACTTTGGAGTGACTCTTTTTTGCATGTTGAGGTATAGTTATGTGATCCAATTGTGCTATTATTGTTGAGGGAACTTACACTAGCGAAAGTATGAACCCTAGGCCTTATTTCCTATCATTGCAATACCGTTTACGCTCACTTTTATCATTAGTTACCTTGCTGTTTTATATTTTCAGATTACAAATACCTTTATCTACCATCCATATTGCACTTGTATCACCATTTCTTCACCTAACTACTGCACCTATACAATTTACCATTGTATTGGGTGTGTTGGGGACACAAGAGACTCTTTGTTATTTGGTTGCAGGGTTGCTTGAGAGAGACCATCTTCATCCTACGCCTCCTACAGATTGATAAACCTTAGGTCATCCACTTGAGGGAAATTTGCTACTGTCCTACAAACCTCTGCACTTGGAGGCCAAACAACGTCTACAAGAAGAAGGTTGTGTAGTAGACATCAAGCTCTTTTCTGGCGCCGTTGCCGGGGAGGTGAGTGCTTGAAGGTATATCTTTAGATCTTGCAATCGAGTCTTTTAGTTTCTTGTTTCATCACTAGTTTAGTTTATAAAAGAAAACTATAAAAAATGGAATTGAGTTTGTCTCATACGCTTCACCTTTTTAATATCTTTCGTGAGTATGATGGAAAGGATAATTGTGCTCAAGTGCTAGAAGAAGAATTCTATAAAATGTTTGGCACTAAATATTTGAATGATGAGCATGATTGCAATGTTGTTAGTATGAATTCCTTAAATATCCATGATGCTAATGATATGCAAAGCCACAAGCTTGGGGAAGCTATGTTTGATGAAGATGATACTTTTTGTCCCCCAAGTTTTGATGAGCAAATTTATTATGAAAGCATGCCCCCTATCTATGATGATTATTGTGATGGCACGTATGCTTTAAAGAATAATGATAACCATGAAACTTGTCATCTTGATCTTAATTTTCAATCACATGATAGTTATCTTGTTGAGTTTGCTCCCACTATTGTTCATGAGAAGAATTTTGCTTATGTGGGGAGTAGTAAATTTTCTATGCTTGTAGATCATGAAAAGAATGCTTTAGGTGCTGGTTATATTGTTGAATTCATTCATGATGCTACTGAAAATTATTATGAGGGAGGAACATATGCTTGTAGGAATTACAATAATATCAAGTTTCCTCTCTATGTGCTTAAAGTTTTAAAGTTATGCTTGTTTTGCCCTGCTATGCTAGTTGATTATTGTTCCCACAAGTTGTTTGCTCACAAAATCCCTATGCATAGGAAGTGGGTTAGACTTAAATGCGCTAGTAATATTTTTCATGATGCTCTCTTTATGTTTCAATTCTTATCCTTTATGTGAGCATCATTGAAATCATCATGCCTAGCTAGGGGCGTTAAATGATAGTGCTTGTTGGGAGACAACCCAACTTTATTTTTGTTCCTTGATTTTTGTTCATGTTTAGTAATAAATAGTTCATCTAGCCTCTGTTTAGATTTGGTTTTATGCTTTTAGTTAGTGTTTGTGCCAAGTAGAACCTTTGGGAAGACTTGGGGAAAGTCTTGTTGATCATGCTGTCAAAAAAAGAAACTTTAGTGCTCACGAGAATTGCTGCCATTTTTATTTGGAGAGTGATATTTAGTTAATTCTTTTTTCAGATGATTAATAGATAAATTCCTCAGGTCCAGCAATTTATTTTAGAATTTTATGAGTTCCAGAAGTATACGTTTGATTCAGATTACTACAGACTGTTCTATTTTTCACAGATTCTGTTTTCATCGTGTTGTTTGCTTATTTTGATGAATCTATGAGTAGTATCGGAGGGTATGAACCATAGAGAAGTTGGAATACAGTAGATATTACACCAATATAAATATAGAATGAGTTCATTACAGTACCTTGAAGTGGTGATTTATTTTCTTATACTAACGGAGCTTACGAGTTTTCTGTTAAGTTTTGTGTTGTGAAGTTTTCAAGTTTTGGGTAAGGATTCGATGGACTATGGAATAAGGAGTGGCAAGAGCCTAAGATTGGGGATGCCCAAGGCACCCCAAGGTAATATTAAAGTACAACCAAGAGCCTAAGCTTGGGGATGCCCCGGAAGGCATCCCCTCTTTCGTCTTCGTTCATCGGGGACTTTACTTGGAGCTATATTTTTATTTACCACATGATATGTGTTTTGCTTGGAGCATCAATTTATTTTGTTAGAATTTGCTTGATGTTATTTAGAACAATGTTTTGTATCTTTTATTTCAATAAAAGTGGCATTGATAGCCTTTACTAAGCCTATTATAGAAGTCCACATGTTGCTGTTTGAAAACAGAAAGTTTGCCGCTGTTGCAATAATTCCCTAGAAAACTCGGAATGTGATAAAATGTTTAAACCTTTTGCATATTAAGCTCTGATAAATTTAATACAGTGGGAATTTTCTTTCATAATTTTTGGAGCTAGGGAAGTATGGATGTTGCAGCATTCTTTACAGACTATCCTGTTTAGGCAGATTGCTGTTATGTTTGCATTGTTTGCATATGTTTGCTTCTTTAATGATTCTATTGAGGATAAGACTATTAAATATTAAGAGGAATTTAGTATGCAATGTTGAATAATAATTTTAGTGATTTGCTATAGTAGATTATGATAAGGTTTTTGCAATGGTTTATACTAACTTATCTCACGAGTCCTTGTTGAGTTTTGTGTGGATGAAGCTTTTGAGATTTAGAGAGACCGTGATATTAGAGGAATTAAGGAGACACAAAAGCTCAAGCTTGGGGATGCCCAAGGCATCCCAAGATAATATTTCAAGAAGTCTCAAGCGTCTAAGCTTGGGGATGCCCCGGTTGGCATCCCACCTTTCTTCTTCAACAACTATCGGTTAGTATCGGTTGATCCTAAGTTTTTGCTTCTTCACATGATGTTTGCCATTCTTAGAATGTCATTTTATTTTGCTTTGTCTGCTGTTCGAATATAATACCAAGATCTGAAATTATTAAATGTTAGAGAGTCTTCACATAGTTGCATAATTATTCGACTACTCATTGATCTCCACTTATATCTTTCGGAGTAGTTTGCCATTTGCTCTAGTGCTTCACTTATATCTTTTAGAGCATGGTGGTAGTTTTATTTTGAATAAATAGATGAACTCTCATGCTTCACTTAGATTATTTTGAGAGTCTTAAATAGCATGGTAATTTTCTTAAAATCCTAATATGCTAGGTATTCAAGAATAATAAAATTCTCTTATGAGTGTGTTGAATACTAAGAAAAGGTTGAAGCATGATAATTGTTTTGAGATACGGAGATGGTGATATTAGAGTCGTGCTAGTTGAGTAGTTGTGAATTTGAGGAATACTTGTGTTGAAGTTTGCAAATCCCATAGCATGCCCGTATGGTAAAAGTTGTGTAACAAATTTGAAACATGAGGTGTTATTTGATTGTCCTCCTTATGAGTGGCGCTCGGGGACGAGCGATGGTCTTTTCCTACCAATCTATCCCCCTAGGAGCATGCCCGTAGTAGTGAGGTTTTTGATGACTTGTAGATTTTTGCAATAAGTATGTGAGTTATTTATGACTAATGTTGAGTCCATGGATTATACGCACTCTCACCCTTCCATCCTTGCTAGCCTCTTTGGTACCGTGCATTGCCCTTTCTCACCTTGAGAGTTGGTGCAAACTTCGCCGGTGCATCCAAACCCCGTGATATGATACGCTCTGTCACACATAAACCTCCTTATATCTTCCTCAAAACAGCCACCATACCTACCTATTATGGCATTTCCATAGCCATTCCGAGATATATTGCCATGCAACTTTCCATCATTCCGTTCATCATGACACATTCATCATTGTCATATTGCTAGCATGATCATGTAGTTGACATAGTATTTGTGGCAAAGCCACCGTTCATAATTCTTTCATACTTGTCACTCTTGATTCATTGCATATCCCGGTACACCACCGGAGGCATCCATATAGAGTCATACTTTGTTCTAGTATCGAGTTGTAATCATTGAGTTGTAAATAAATAGAAGTGTGATGATCATCATTCAATAGAGCATTGTCCCAAAAAAAGGCCAAAAAAAGAGAGGCCAAATAAAAATAAAAAAATAAAATAAAAGGGACAATGCTACTATCCTTTTTCCACACTTGTGCTTCAAAGTAGCACCATGATCTTTATGATAGAGAGTCTCTTGTTCTGTCACTTTCATATACTAGTGGGAATTTTCATTATTGAACTTGGCTTGTATATTCCAACAATGGGCCTCCTCAAGTGCCCTAGGTCTTCGTGAGCAAGCAAGTTGGATGCACACCCACTAGTTTCTTTTGTTGAGCTTTCATACATTTATAGCTCTAGTGCATCCGTTGCATGGCAATCCCTACTCCTTGCATTAACATCAATCGGTGGGCATCTCCATAGCCCATTGATTAGCCTCGTTGATGTGAGACTTTCTCCTTTTGGTCCTCTCCACATAACCCCCTCATCATTCTATTCCACCCATAGTGCTATATCCATGGCTCGCGCTCATGTATTGCGTGAAAGTTTATGAGTTTGAGATTACTAAAGTATGAAACAATTGCTTGGCTTGTCATCGGGGTTGTGCATGATGAGAGCATTCTTGTGTGACGAAAATGAAACATGACTAAACTATATGATTTTGAAGGGATGAACTTTCTTTGGCCATGTTATTTTGAGAAGACTTAATTGCTTAGTTAGTATGCTTGAAGTATTATCATTTTTATGTCAATATGAACTTTTGTCTTGAATCTTTTGGATCTGAATATTCATACCACAATTAAGAAGAATTACATTGAAATTATGCCAACTAGCATTCCACATCAAAAATTATCTTTTTTTATCATTTACCTACTCGAGGACGAGCAGGAATTAAGCTTGGAGATGCTTGATACGTCTCCAACGTATCTATAATTTTTTATTGCTCCATGCTATATTCTCTACTGTTTTGAATGTTTATGGGCTTTATTTTCCACTTTTATATTATTTTTGGGACTAACCTATTAACCAGAGGCCCAGCCCAGATTTGCTGTTTTATGCCTATTTCAGTGTTTCGAAGAAAAGGAATATCAAACGGAGTCGAAACGGAACGAAATCAACTGGAGAAGTTATTTTTGGAACGAAAGCCACCGGATAGACTTGGACTCCACGTTAGGAGATACGGGAGGTGCTCACGAGGGTGGGGGCGCACCCCCCCTAGGGCGCGCCCCCTGCCTCGTGGGGGCCCCGGTAGCTCCTCCGACGTACCCCCTGCACCCATATATACCTACGTATCGTAAAACTTCCAGAACAGAGATTAGATCGGGAGTTCCACCGCCAGAAGCCTCCGTAGCCACGGAAAACCAATCTTGACCCATTCCGGCACCCTGCCGGAGGGGGCAATCCTTCTCCGGTGGCCATCTTCATCATCCCGGTGCTCTCCATGACGAGGAGGGAGTAGTTCTCCCTCGGGGCTGAGGGTATGTACCAGTAGCTATGTGTCTGATCTTTCTCTCTCTCTTGTGTTCTTGATTTGGCACGATCTTGATGTACCGTGAGCTTTGCTATTATAGTTGGATCCTATGTTTCCCCCCCTCTTCTCTCTTGTAATGGATTGAGTTTTCCCCTTTGAAGTAATCTTATCGAATTGAGTGTTTAAAGATTTGAGAACACTTGATGTATGTCTTGCCGTGCGTATCTGTGATGACAATGGGATTCCACGTGATTCACTTGATGTATGTTTTGGTGATCAACTTGCGGGTTCTGCCCATGAACCTATGCATAGGGGTTGGCACACGTTTTTGTCGTGATTCTCCGATAGAACTTTGGGGCACTCTTTGATGTCCTTTGTGTTGGATGAATAGATGAATCTGAGATTGTGCGACGCATATTGTATAATCATACCCACGGATACTTGAGGTGACATTGGAGTATCTAGGTGACATTAGGGTTTTGATTGATTTGTGTCTTAAGGTGTTATTCTAGTACGAACTCTAGGGCTGTTTGTGACACTTATAGGAATAGCCCAGCGGATTGATTGGAAAGAATAACTTTGAGGTGGTTTCGTACCCTACCATAATCTCTTCGTTCGTTCTCCACTATTAGTGACTTTGGAGTGACTCTTTGTTGCATGTTGAGGGATAGTTATGTGACCCAATTATGCTATTATTGTTGAGGGAACTTACACTAGCGAAAGTATGAACCCTAGGCCTTATTTCCTATCATTGCAATACCGTTTACGCTCACTTTTATCATTAGTTACCTTGCTGTTTTTATATTTTCAGATTACAAATACCTTTATCTACCATCCATATTGCAGTTGTATCACCATCTCTTCGCCGAACTAGTGCACCTATACAATTTACCATTGTATTGGGTATGTTGGGGACACAAGAGACTCTTTGTTATTTGGTTGCAGGGTTGCTTGAGAGAGACCATCTTCATCCTACGCCTCCTACGGATTGATAAACCTTAGGTCATCCACTTGAGGGAAATTTGCTACTGTCCTACAAACCTCTGCACTTGGAGGCCCAACAACGTCTATAAGAAGAAGGTTGTGTAGTAGACATCACCGCCGCTGGTCTTCTTCCTGTCGAGGAGAGGAGGACGACGCCTCTGCCTTGAGTCGTTCGATGCGACTGCGTTGACCCTTCCCCGAGTGAACCAAGCAGGCCGGCCGAGCGCGCCCTGCCGGCCACTCGCTCTCCAGTTCCGGCCCAAGGCCCGCTGTGAGCAGCTCCCTCAGCCCCTCCTCTCTGTTGGCCCATCTTGCACTAGTTTCAGCCCACTATGTTTTTTCCCTTGACCTGCGAATTTTGCTATTATCCAGATGCTGCTTGTTTTTTGCAGAAAAGCCCCTAGACTTCATACATATCTTAACTCACAAACTAAGCATCACATGTAAAAACTTTATATATGAAAATTGTTTAGAATTTCATCTAGTTTCATAATATGCAATTTTCATCCATGTTTAAAATGTTTAAAATGCTGCTTGTTTAAATTTGCTTAAGTAACTTATTAAAATGCTTTAACTCATAACTAATTAACCGTAGCTCGGTTTTAAATAATCTTTATATGTAATTGGGGTAAAAAAATGCCTAGTGCCCACGATGCGGCTATATCTCCCACGTGTCGAAGCACGACTTAGAGGCATAACCGCATTGTAAGCAATGTCACAAGAGGGGTAATCTTTACACATCCCATGTACTGAATAAGGAAAGAGATACATAGCTGGCTTACAATCGCCACTTCACACAATACATGAATATAGCAATACATCATCCAGATACAATCAAGGTCTGACTATGGAACCAAAATAAAAGAAGACTACCCCTAATGCTACAGATCCCTGATCGTCCCAACTGGGCTCCACTACTGATCAACTGAAACAAAACGACACAATGAACAAGATATTCATAGAGCTCCTCCCTGAGCTCGGTTGCGTCACCTGCACGGTATCATCGGCACCTGCAAGCTGGTTTTGGAAGTATCTGTGAGTCATGAGGACTCAGCAATCTCACACCCTCGCAATCAAGACTATTTAAGCTTATAGGTAGGGAAAAGGTATGAGGTGGAGCTACAGCAAGCACTAGCATATATGGTGGCTAACATACGCAAAAGAGAGCGAGAAGAGAAGGCAAAGGCACGGTCGAGAAACTATGATTAAGAAGTGATCCTAGAGCAACCTACATCAAGCATAACTCCAACACCATGTTCACTTCCCGAACTCCGCCGGAAAGAGACCATCACGGCTACACACGCTGTTGATGCATTTTAATTAAGTTAAGTTTTAGGTTTTCTACAACCGGACATTAACAAATTCCCATCTGCCCATAACCGCGGGCACGTCTTTCGAAAGTTCAAAACCCTGTAGGGGTGTCCCAACTTAGCCCATCACAAGCTCTCACGGTCAACGAAGGATATTCCTTCTCCCAGGAAGACCCGATCAGGCTCGGAATCCCGGTTACAAGACATTTCGACAATGGTAAAACAAGTCCAGCAAAGCCACCCAGATGTGCCAACAAATCCCGATAGGAGCTGCACATATCTCGTTCTCACGGCACACCGGATAAGCCAGACGTCGGGTAGGCTAGCCCAGAGTTGCCCCTGGTGGCGCTGGACATCGCTCAGGTTGGACCAACACTTAGAGAAGCACTGGCCCCGGGGGGTTAAAATAAAGATGACCCTTGGGTTGGCAGACCCAAGGGAAAGAAAAGGCTAGGTGGCAAATGGTAAAACCAATGTTGGGCCTTATTGGAGGAGTTTTATTCAAGGCGAACTGTCAAGGGGTTCCCATTATAACCCAACCATGTAAGGAACGCAAAATCAAGGAACATAACACCGGTATGACGGAAACTAGGGCGGCAAGATTGGAACAAAACACCAGGCATAAGGCCGAGCCTTCCACCCTTTACCAAGTATATAGATGCATTAATTAAATAAGAGATATTGTGATATCCCAACAAATATCCATGTTCCAACAAGGAACAAACTCCAATCTTCACCTGCAACTAGCAACGCTATAAGAGGGGCTGAGCAAAGCGGTAACATAGCCAAACAACGGTTTGCTAGGACAAAGTGGGTTAGAGGTTTGACATGGCAATATGGGACGCATGATAAGCAAGTGGTAGGTATCCTAGCATAGGCATAGCAAAAGAGCAATCATCTAGCAAGCAAAGATAGAAGTGATTTCGAGGGTATGGTCATCTTGCCTGAGATCCCGCAAGGAAGAAGAACGAGTCTATGAAGAAGACAAATGGACGTAGTCGAACGGATCCTCACAAATGCGACATTATCGGAACTAACCCGAAGAAGCAACACCGGAAACAAGCGAACAACATAGTAAACAACCATCACATAATCATGGCATGATGCACAACCAAGTATGATGTATGTCCGGTTTACTGAGGCATGGCATGGCAAAGTGCAACAAACAACACTACAAATTACGTGGAGCTCAATATGCAACAGAGTTGCATATTGAAGAAAACACCACATGACTTATTTAGTTCTCTCTCGTTTAGGTACTCGACAATATTAAATGTTGGTTAGCATGGCAAGAGGTGAAGTAAAGTTAAACTAACTATCTAGTCAAGTTTAAATGAGGCCGGAAACAACAAACAACAATTCCGGTAAATCCCCATATGCATATATTAAGTTTGGTACTGTTCTGACCTAAACACAATTTTAGAGTTATTAAACATGCAAAGTAAATCCACCATGTTAAACTAGGCATTTTCTACCCCAATTACATATAAAGATTATTTAAAACCGAGCTACGGTTAATTAGTTATGAATTAAAGCATTTTAATAAGTTATTTAAGCAAATTTAAACAAGCAGCATTTTAAACATTTTAAACATGGATGAAAAATTAGATATTATGAAAGTAGATGAAATTCTAAACATTTTTCATATATAAAGTTTTTACATGTGATGCTTAGTTTGTGAGTTAAGATATGTATGAAGTCTAGGGGCTTTCCTACAAAACAGGCAGCATCTGGATAATAGCAAAATTCGCAGGTCCAGGGGAAAAACATAGTGGGCTGAAACTAGTGCAAGATGGGCCAACAGAGAGGAGGGGCTGAGGGAGCTGCTCACACGGGCCTTGGGCCGGATCTAGAGAGCGAGTGGTCGGCAGGTGATACGTCTCCAACGTATCTATAATTTTTGATTGCTCCATGCTATATTATCTACTGTTTTGGACTATATTAGGCTTTATTTTCCACTTTTATATTATTTTTGGGACTAACCTATTAACCGGAGGCCCAGCCCAGAATTGCTGTTTTTTTGCCTATTTCAGTATTTCGGAGAAACATAATATCAAACGGAGTCCAAACGGAATAAAACCTTCGGGAACGTGATTTTCTCAACGAACGTGATCCAGGAGACTTGGACACTACTCCAAGGATTCAAAGAGGCGGTCACGAGGGTGGGGGCACGCCCACCCCCCTAGGGCGCGCCCCCTACCTCATGGGCCCCTCGGTGCTCCACCAACGTACTCCTTCCTCATATATATATACCTACGTACCCCCAAACGATCAGAACAGGAGCCAAAAACCTAATTCCACCGCCGCAACTTTCTGTATACATGAGATCCAATCTTGGGGCCTGTTCCAGAGCTCCGCCGGAGAGGGCCGTCATCACGGAGGGCTTCTACATCATCATAGCCTCTCCGATGAAGTGTGAGTAGTTTACCTTAGACCTTCGGGTCCATAGTTAGTAGCTAGATGGCTTCTTCTCTCTTTTTGGATCTCAATACAAAGTTCTCCCCCTGAAAGAGTCCTGGATTAGGGGGTTTCCGGACAGCCAGACTATATCCTTTGGCTGGACTGTTAGACTATGAAGATACAAGATAAAAGACTTCATCCTGTGTTCGGATGGGACTTTCCTTGGCGTGGAAGGCAAGCTCGGCAATATAGATATGTAGATCTCCTCCCATTGTAACCAACTCTGTGTAACCCTAGCCCTCCCCGGTGTCTATATAAACCGGAGGGTTTTAGTACATAGGACGAATAGACAATCATACCATACGCTAGCTTCTAGGGTTTAGCCTCTCCGATCTCGTGGTAGATCTACTCTTGTACTACCCATATCATCAATATTAATGAAGCAAGACGTAGGGTTTTACCTCCATCAAGAGGGCCCGAACCTGGGTAAAACATTGTGTCCCCTGCCTCCTGTTACCATCCGGCCTAGACGCACAGTTCGGGACCCCCTACCCGAGATCCGCCGGTTTTGACACCGACATTGGTGCTTTCATTGAGAGTTCCTCTGTGTCGTCGCCATTAGGCTTGATGTCTCCTACTATCATGATAGCGATGTAGTCCAGGGTGAGACTTTTCTCCCCGGACAAATCTTCGTGTTCGGCGGCTTTGCACTGTGGGCCAATTCGCTTGGCCATCTAGAGCAGATCGAAAGTTACGCCCCTGGTCACCAGGTCAGGTTTTGGAAGCTTAAACTACACGGCCGATGTCCGCGGAGACTTGATCTTCGACGGATTCGAGCCTTTGCCTTGTGCTCCACGCGGTCACGATGAGTACGATTTAGCTCTACCATCGGACAGTGTTTAGGAGATTGCACCGGCAGCCGCTCCGACCCTCGATTCGGAGCCAGTTGCGCCTTCCGCGGACGGGTGGATGGACCCTGCCACGGAGGCCTTACCCTCAGCGGCAATCAAGCCGAACATCGACCTTACCTTGCACAAGAGCCGTGTTGATAAACTACCGGATCCTTCTCCGGCCACGGACTCCGAACCGCCTACACTCGTTCCTATCAAATCCGATTGGGTGCCGATCATGGAGTTTACCTCCACGGATATTTTTCAGCACTCACCCTTTGGCGACATACTGAACTCATTAAGGTCTCTCTCTCCTTGTCAGGAGGATCCTGGCCGAACTATGTCCGGCAGGACTGGGATGCGGACGACAAAGAAATTCACGACCCACCCACCACCCACTTAGTAGCCACTGTCGATGACTTAACCGACATGCTCGACTTCGACTTCGAAGACATTGACGGTATGGACGACGATGCGGGAGACGAAGAGGAACCACTGCCTACGGGGCACTAGACAACCACCTCATCATACGATATATACATGGTGGATACACCCAAAGAAGGCAATGGCAACGAGATATTGGAGGATGACCCCTCCAAGAAGCAACCCAAGCGCCGACGTCATCGGCGCCGCTCTAAGTCCCGCCATAGAAAAAGTGGTGATACTGGCACAGGAGATAATAACATTCCCGATAGTGCCGAAGACAACAACAATCCCCTCCAGCAAGATTTAGAGAAGGAGGATGGAGGAGCCAGCCCTCCTGAGAGAGCAGCAGATGGAGAGGAGGAGGATGATAATTACATGCCCCCCTCCGAGGATGAGGCAAGCCTCGGCGACGACGAATTCGTTGTGCCAGAGGATCCCGTCGAACAAGAGCGCTTCAAACGCCGTCTTATAGCCATGGCAAATAGCCTTAAGAAAAAGCAGTAGCAGCTTCAAGCTGATCAGGATCTGCTAGCTGACAGACGGACTGAAGTCCTCGCGGCCGAGGAATATAAACTCGAGCGCCCCTCCAAGAGTTACCCAAAGTGCAAGTTGCTACCTCGACTGGAGGAAGAAGCGTATGATACGGCTGATCGGCCACCTCGTGGCCGCGATAGAGAGGCATTCCAGCCAAAACCTCAGCCTCTACCCCGACGCCATTCAAATAAAAAGGCATGGGGAGATATGCCAGACCTGCGAGACATATTGGAGGACAAAGCAAGGCATGCAAGATCAATCTACGGACCACGAGGGCGCACCACTCTGCGAGACAATAAACGTCACGTCGGATACAGTAAAAGCAAATCCGGCCGGGCCGAACACAGGGGGCAAGACCCATTCGAGCTGCGTCGCGATATAGCCCAATACAGAGGCGTCGCACACCCCTTATGCTTCACAGATGAATTAATGGATCATCAAATCCCAGAAGGTTTCAAACCTGTAAATATTGAATCATACGATGGCACAACAGATCCCGCAGTATGGATCGAGGATTTCCTCCTCCACATCCACATGGCCCACGGTGATGACTTACACGGCATCAAATACCTCCCACTAAAGCTCAAAGGACCAGTGCGACATTGGCTTAACAGCTTGCCAGCGGACTCCATTAGCTGTTGGGAAGATCTGGAAGCCGCATTCCTTGACAACTTTCAGGGCACTTATGTGCGACCACCATACACCGATGACTTGAGCCACATAATTCAGCAGCCAGAAGAGTCGGCCAGGCAATTCTGGACTCGGTTCCTTACAAAGAAAAATCAAATCGTTGACTGTCCGGATGCAGAGGCCTTAGCGGCTTTCAAACACAACATCCGAGACGAGTGGCTAGCCCGGCACCTTTGTCAGGAAAAGCCAAAATCTATGGTAGCTCTCACGACGTTCATGAACCGCTTTTATGCGGGAGAAGACAGCTAGCTGGCTCGCAGTAATAACATATCAAAGAACCATGGTACCTCGGATACCAAGGACGGCAATAGCAGGTCACGTCACAACAAACATAAGCGCCACATTAACAGCGAAAATACCGAGGATACGGCAGGCAATGCAGGATTCAAAGGCTCTAAACCCAGTCAGCGGAAAAAGCCATTCAAACAATGTACGCCGGGTCCGTCCAGCTTGGACCGTATACTCGATCGCTCGTGTCAAATACATGGCACCCTAGACAAGCCAACCAATCACACCAACAGGGATTGTTGGGTGTTCATGCAGGCCGGCAAGTTAATTGCCGAAAACAAGGACAAGGGGTCGCATAGCGATGACGAGGGGGAATCCCGGTAGCCACACACCGGAGGACAGAAGAGGTTTCCCCCACAAGTGCAGACGGTGAACATGATATACGCAACCCACATCCCCAAGAGGGAGCGGAAGCATGCGCTCAGGGACGTATATGCGTTGGAGCTAGTCGCCCCAAAGTTCAACCCTTGGTCTCCTGTCCGATCACCTTCGATTGCAGGGACCACCCCACTAGTATCCGTCATGGCGGATTTGCCGCATTGGTCCTAGACCCAATCATTGACGGATTTCCCCTCACTCGAGTCCTTATGGATGGCGGCAGCAGCCTGAACCTGCTTTATTAGGACATAGTGCGCAAAATGGGTATAGACCCCTCAAGGATCAAACCCACAAAAACGACCTTTAAAGGCGTCATTCCAGGTGTAGAGGCCCATTGCACAGGCTCAATTACACTGGAAGTGGTCTTCGGATCCCCGGATAACTTCCGAAGCGAAGAGTTAATCTTTGATATAGTCCCGTTCCGGAGTGGTTATCATGCGCTGCTTGGGCGAACCACATTTGCTAGATTCAATGCGGTACCGCATTATGCATACCTCAAGCTCAAGATGCCAGGACCTCGCGGAGTTATTACAGTCAATGGAAACACAGAGCGCTCTCTCCGAACAGAGGAGCACACCGTGGCCCTCGCAGCAGAAGCGCAAAGCAGCCTCTCAAGGCAATCAACCAGTTCGGCGCTTCAAAGCCCGGACACCTTCAAGCACGCTCGGAGCAATCGGCAAATAGACCGCTTGGCGCGATCTGAGCTCGCGTAGCAATATGGCGGCCACCCCAATCCCAGCCCAATGGTGAAACTCGTGCCACGCATACATAATTACGCATTAAAAATACCATGGGCGCAGGTGGGGAGGGGGGCACAACTGCGGCACGCCCCAAGACGTGGCTTAAACCGCACTAGGGGCTTCCCGTTTGGTTATTTTTCTCCTTTTTTCTCAGGACCTTAATCTCTGGAAACACTGTCTGGCAGCACTATTGCTAAACACATGATGCAGCAACCAAGGAGGCAGACAGCTATGTCATACCACGGAATTCCCAGGTGGATTACAGTAACGAGCGAAATATTCGATTTAATATCATTCCTCAGCTTGCCCTTGGAAGGGACATAGTCCTACTTTTTGCTTATCGCACTATATGTATCACTCTGCTTTAACGCAATTTTTTGAATAAACAATGCATGACATTACGACTATTATTGCATTCTTGTTATATATATATATATATATATATATATATATATATATATATATATATATCGATGTGTTCATTAATAGCGCCTTGCAACCGTACACTTTGGTACGACCAATACACCAGGGGCTTACGTACCCCACAATACGGTGTGAAAAGTCCGAACACTTTCACAAGTGCGGCACCCCAAACTTATAGCATTATATGCATCACCTCCGAATCATGTCTTTGGTTAAATGTTGGGTTTTCCCGGCTCCTATGTTCTGGTACCTTATGTTCTGCTCTATCGGCTAAGGTAGCGCTAGGAGAACTACTGCGAGTGTGCCCCGGTTCTGCTGGGTTCAGCACCTCAGTAGAGAAAGCTAAAACTGACTGTCATGATAAGGCGAGAGACTGGTCGCTGTTCGGTGAGGTTTTCGAGTCCCTAAAGACTTATGCCACTTAGAGCGAGGGGCCGACCCTGTCCGGCTTAAAGGCGTGTATCGCGCCCCGAATTCGGCCTTCTGAATACCAGGGGCTTCGCTAAAATTTAAAATTATAGAATTCTATGGCTAAGTGAGAGTGATAAAGCATTATTAGTCCGGTTGCCTTGTTCGCTGTGCTGAGCACCTCCCTCGAAGGACCCAAACATGGGAACAAGAGTTCTTAGGTTTATCCCGAACACCCCAGCACTCGTGGCATGGGGGCAGAAGCCGAGGACTAGCCATCTCTCAGATTGGATAAACAGCCAAATAGAAGGCAATATTTTTAATTCAAACAAGCGTTGCATAGCGCATATGAAACAAGTTTTCATAAATACATGATAAAACGAGCAAGTCTCACTCAAATATTACATCTTTTGAACACTCGTCCGCTATGAGATGGGCACCCGGCAGAACACCCTCGTAGTACATCTCGGGGTGGCAGTGCTCCTTGCCCTCCGGCGGCCCCTCCTTGATCAGCTTCACGGCGTCTAGCTTGACCCACTGCAATTTCACACGGGCGAAAGCCCGGCGTGCACCTTCAATGCAGACAGATCGCTTGACGACCTCCAGCCGCGGGCAGGCATCCACAAGCCGCCTCACCAGGACGAAGAAGCTGTTCGGAAGGGCGTCGCCAGGCCACAACCGGACTATAAAGCCCTGCATGGCCTGATCGGCCGCCTTATGTAGCTCGACCATCTGCTTCAGCTGGTCGCTCATTGGCACCGGGTGTTCGGCCTCAGTATATTGAGACCAGAACAACTTCTCCATTGAGCTTCCATCCTCGGCCTAGTAAAATTGTGCGGCATCGGACACGCTGCAGGGCAAATCTGCGAATGCTCCTGGAGAGCTCCGGATTCGGGTAAGTAATCGGTAATTTACTTTTACATGCTTGCTTTGCATATAGAAAGCCTTACCCGCCGTTATCTTCTTCATTGCATCGATCTCCTAGAGGGCCTTTTGGGCTTTGGCCTTGGCACTTTTTGCGCTCTCGAGGGCCACGACAAGCTCAGACTCCCACATCTTTGAGTCAAGCTCCAACGCCTCGTGCTTTGCCACGAGAGCCTGGAGCTCTTGCTGCACCTTGCCCACCCGAGCCTCGTGCTTCTCTCGCTCGGGGCGCTCCTTGGCCGCTTTATCTTTGGCCTCGGACAACGCTTGCTTTAGGGTCGCCACTTCGGTCGCGGCCCCTAGCAAATTCATGATAATCCTGTCATTTTGCAATCGCATTCTTTTTATACATATCTATAGACAGGGTATTACTTACCCTTGTTCTCCTCGATCTGCCTCTTGGCAAGGCCGAGCTCTTTCTTGGACCCCTAGAGGTCCTGCTTCAGTACGGCAACCTCCACAGTCAGTGCGGCGGACGCCAGCAGCGAGGCCTGCATACGCATATTGACATACTTATATTAGACTCCTGTGATATTATTTGATCCTCTGTTCGGCCTTTCTTTGTGAACACCGAACAAAGCATCAGGGGCTACTGTCTATGCGGTAAAAAATTTCCTATATTTTAAAAAACACTTACCTCAAAGCCTGTTAGAAGGCTGGCACAGGCTTCAGTCAATCCGCTCTTGGCGGACTAAACCTTCTAGACCACCGCACTCATAATAGTACGGTGCTCCTCGTCGATGGAAGCGCTGCGAAGCGCTTCCAGCAGATTGTCCGGCGCCTCTGGATGGACAGAGGTCACCGGCACAGGCGTCTTGCTCCTCTTGGAAGGAGGCCGCCTGCCCAAGCACGGAACCACTGGAGGTTCCGGCGCGGTGTTCGGCTGAGGGCCGAACTCGGAGCTCTCAGGGGCCCCGTCCCGTCGGCTCCCGGAGTCTGGAAGGTCGCTTTGAGGCGCCTCCGGGACTGTCTCCCCTCGACCCGGTGCCTCTTGAGACAGCACCTCGGCATCTTCAACAGGATGAGGGGAGGTGGTGGTCGGGACTGGATCGCTATCCATGTCCGACGAGCCCAGGGAGTCGTCCGATGATACATCGATACTGGCTCGTGGCGGCCTGCATAATTATGTTCGGCGTTAGGGAAAGCAGTGCGACAAAGGAATGCTATGAGTTACTCTGGTATCCGAATACTTACGATCTCCCCAGGGCTTGGCCCTGGGCAACCACTCGTCTTCCCCTTCGTCGGCGGTGGTGGAACTGTCCGGAAGGAGAGTCCTTCCCTTGTTGGACCCTTTCCCCCCCAGTTGGGGCGGCCTTCCTTTTCTTATCTCCCCCAGCTGGAGGGGGAGCATCTTCTTCTTCTTCCTCGTCTTCGGGGGAGGAGTGCACCGTAGAGTCATCGGACGAAGAGTCCGACGACGTCTGACGTCGGGAACTCTTTCGGGTTCCCTTGGCCTTCTTGGTCTTCTTCGGCACCGTATAAGGAGCGAGAGTCAGCATCTTCGCCAGAAGAGCGTCCGCTGGGCCTTCGGGCAAAGGAGCCGGACAGTCGATCTGTCCGGCCGTCTCCTGCCAGTCCTGTCAAAGGTACAGGAGTTTAGATCCCGCATGGAGTCAATCTATAAAAGATAAGTATCTTGTGAAAGGTAAAGTAGCTTACCGCACTGGCTTGGCGCTTCGCGCTAAATCCGCGATCCTCAGTAATGGGAGGAGGGACCTCGGCGCTTTTGAACAGCACCCTCCAGGCATCTTCATGAGTTGTGTCGAAGAGCCTGTTCAGAGTTCGGTGCTGCGCGGGGTCGAACTCCCACAAGTTGAAGTCCCGTTGTTGGCACGGGAGGATCCAGCGGTGGAGCATGACCTGGACTACGTTGATGAGTTTGAGCTTCTTGCTCACCATGTTTTGAATACATGTTTGGAGACCGTTCAGCTCTCCCGAACTACCCCAGGACAGGCCCTTCTCTTTCCGGGAGGTAAGCTGCATGGGGATGCCAGATCGGAACTCGGGGGCCGCTGCCCATGGAGGGTCACGTGGCTCGGTGATGTAGAACCACCCCGATTGCCACCCCTTTATGGTTTCCACAAAGGAGCCCTCAAGCCATGTAACGTTTGGCATCTTGCCCACCATGGCACCTCCGCACTCCTCCTGGCGGCCGCCCACAACCTTCGGCTTGACATTTAAGGTCTTCAACCATAAGCCGAAGTGGGGCTTGATGCGGAGGAAGGCCTCGCACACGACGATAAACGCCGAGATATTGAGGATGAAATTCGGGGCCAGATCATGGAAATCCAGGCCGTACTAGAACATGAGCCCCCGTACGAATGGGTGGAGAGGGAATCCCAGCCCGCGGAGGAAATGGGTAAGGAACACTACCCTCTCATGGGGCCCGGGGGTGGGGATGAGCTGCCCCTCATCTGGGAGCCGGTGCGCGATGTCGTCGGGCAGGTATCCGGCTCTCCTCAACTTCTTGACGTCTCCCTCCATGACGGAGGAGACCATCCACCTGCCTCCCGCTCCGTACGTGGTAGGGGAAGGTTGAGGTGGGAAGTGCGGACTTGGGCGCTAGAGCTCGAGTGTGCAAAAATGGATGAGCAAAGGAGGAAGAAGGCGTGGATGAAAAGGTGAATCCTTATCCCTTTATATGGGTGGATGAAACTAAGCGTCCCTACTAGCCTGGTAAAACTCGCTCGTCCCCCAAGCGCCGTAATCGATGGCGCAGTTGGGTTACCCACACCCGTATTGATGAGAATCCCGTGATAAGGGGACACGATCTCTGTTTTGACAAGATGTGTCAAAAAACTGCCTCGCGTTATGTACGGGGCTAGTTAAAGGAAACATTTCGAATAATCACCGGGCCATGACGTAACATCATGCTGCCAAAACAAGTCAGCAAATTAGATTTGTGAAAATATTATTCTCTCTACGGTGGTATGTGGAACTTATTTTGCAGGGTCGGACACTATCCTTGTATTCAAATTCTTCCATGGTGTATTCGGAGGAGGAACCCGCCTTGCAATGCCGAAGACAATACTGCGCGCCAGACTCATCGTCATTGAAGCCTGGTTCAGGGGCTACTGAGGGAGTCCTGGATTAGGGGGTTTCCGGACAGCCGGACTATATCCTTTGGCCGGACTGTTAGACTATGAAGATACAAGATTGAAGACTTCGTCCCGTGTCCGGATGGGACTTTCCTTGGCGTGGAAGGCAAGCTTGGCAATACGGATATGTAGATCTCCTCCCATTGTAACCGACTCTGTGTAACCGTAGCCCTCTCCAGTGTCTATATAAACGAAGGGTTTTAGTCCATAGGACGAACAGACAATCATACCATAGGCTAGCTTCTATGGTTTAGCCTCTCCGATCTCATGGTAGATCTACTCTTGTACTACCCATATCATCAATATTAATCAAGCAGGGCGTAGGGTTTTACCTCCATCAAGAGGGCCTGAACCTGGGTAAAACATTGTGTCCCCTGCCCCCTGTTACCATCCGGCCTAGACGCACAGTTCGGGACCCCCTACCCGAGATCCGCCGGTTTTGACACCGACACCCCCTCTCTTGTGGAGATGTATTTGATGTAATCTTCTTCTTTTTGTGGTGTGTTTATTGAGACCGATGAATTGTGGGTTTATGATCAAGTCTATCTATGAATAATATTTGAATCTTCTCCGAATTCTTTTATGTATGATTGGTTATCTTTGCAAGTCTCTTTGAATTATCCGTTTGGTTTGGCCAACTAGATTGGTAGTTCTTGCCATGGGAGAAGTGCTTAGCTTTGGGTTCGATCTTGCGGTGTCCTTTCCCAGTGATAGAAGGGGCAGCAAGGCACGCATTGCATCGTTGCCATCGAGGATAACAAGATGGGGTTTATTTCATATTGCATGAATTTATCTCTCTACATCATGTCATCTTGCTTAAAGCGTTACTCTATTTTTAACTTAATACTTTAGATGCATGCTGGATAGCGGTCGATGAGTGGAGTAATAGTAGTAGATGCAGAATCGTTTCGGTCTACTTGTCACGGACGTGATGCCTATATACATGGTCATGCCTAGATATTCTCATAACTATGCTCAATTTTGTCAATTGCTCAATAGTAATTTGTTCACCCACCGTAGAATACATATGCTCTTGAGAGAAGCCACTAGTGAAACCTATGGCCCCGGGGTCTATTCTCATCATATCAATCTCCATCACTTTATCTTGCTTTTCTTTTTTACTTTGCCTTTTACTTTTCACTTTGCATCTCTATACCAAAAATACCAAAAATATTGTATCTATCAGATCTCACTCTCGTAAGTGACCGTGAAGGTATTGAGAACCCCTAATCGCGTTGGTTGCGAGTAGCTATCGTTTTGTGCAGGTACGAGGGACTTCAGCGTGGCCTCCTACATGATTGATACCTTGGTTCTCAAAAACTAAGGGAAATACTTATGCTACTCTGCTGCATCATCCTTTCCTCTTCAGGGAAATCCAACGCAAGCTGAAAAGGTAGCAAGAAGAATTTCTGGCGCCGTTGCCGGGGAGTCTACGCAAAAAGTCAACATACCAAGTACCCATCACAATCCCTATCTCTCGCATTACATTATTTGCCAGTTTCCTCTCGTTTTCCTCTCGCCCACTTCACCCTCGCCGTTTTATTCGCCCTCTCTCTCTCTATCGTCCCTCTCTATTTGCCTCTTTTTTCCCGCTTGCCTTCTGTTTGCTCGTGTGTTGGATTGCTTGTTTGTCGCGATGGCTCAAGATACTACCAAATTGTGTGATTTCACCAATACCAATAATAATGATTTCCTTAGCACTCCGATTGCTCCTCTTGACAATACTGAATCTTGTGAAATCAATACTGCTTTGTTGAATCTTGTTATGAAAGATCAATTCGCCGGCCTTCCTAGTGAAGATGCCACTACTCATCTGAATAGCTTCGTTGATTTATGTGATATGCAAAAGAAAAAATATGTTGATAATGATGTCGTTAAATTGAAGCTATTTCCGTTTTCGCTTAGAGATCGTGCTAAAGCTTGGTTTTTGTCTTTACCTAAAAATAGTATTGATTCTTGGAACAAGTGCAAAGATGCTTTTATCTCTAAGTATTTTACTCCCGCTAAGATCATCTCTCTTAGAAACGATATTATGAACTTTAAGCAACTTGATCATGAACATGTTGCACAAGCTTGGGAGAGAATGAAATTAATGATACGTAATTGCCCTACTCATGGTTTGAATTTGTGGATGATTATACAAATTTTTTATGCTGGATTGAATTTTTCTTCTAGAAATCTTTTAGATTCGGCCGCGGGAGGCACTTTTGTGGAAATCACTTTAGGAGATGCTACTAAACTCCTAGATAATATTATGGTTAATTATTCTCAATGGCATACTGAAAGATCTTCTAATAAAAAAGTGCATGCGATAGAAGAAATCAATGTTTTGAGTGGAAAGATGGATGAACTTATGAAATTATTTGCTACTAAGAGTGTTTCTTCTGATCCTAATGATATGCCTTTGTCTACTTTGATTGAGAATAACAATGAATCTATGGATGTGAATTTTTTTGGTAGGAATAATATTGGTAACAACGCTTATAGAGGGAATTTTAATCCTTAGCCATATCCTAGTAATCCTTATAATAATTATGGGAATTCCTACAACAACTCTTATGGAAATTATAATAAGATGCCCTCTGAATTTGAGAATAGTGTTAAAGAGTTTATGAATTCACAAAATAATTTTAATGCTTTGCTTGAAGAGAAATTGCTTAAAGTTGATGATTTGGCTAGGAACGTTGATAGAATTTCTCTTGAGATTGATTCTTTAAAGCTTAGATCTATCCCTCCTAAGCATGATATCAATGAGTCTCTCAAAGCCATCAGAATTTCCATTGATGAGTGCAAGGAAAGAACCGCTAGGATGCGTGCTTCCAAAGATGCCTTTATTAAAGCGTGTTCTTCCAATTCCTATGAAAATCAAGATGAAGATCTAAAAGTTATTGATGTGTCTCCTATTAAATCTTTGTTTTGCAATATGAATCTTGATGAAACTGAATATGATCTTCCTTTACCTAGAAGGCGTTCTAAAAATTTGGAGTATTTAGATGTTTATGATGAAATTGATGAAAGTGGGATTGAAAGAAATAAAAATCTAGATGTTGCTAAACCCACCATATTGGATTTCAAGGAATTTAATTATGAAAGTTGCTCTTTAATTGATTGTATTTCCTTGTTGCAATCCGTGCTAAATTCTCCACATGCTTATAGTCAAAAGAAAGCCTTCACCGAACATATTGTTGATGCCTTGATGCAATATTATGAAGAAAAACTTGAGTTGAAAGTTTCTACCCCTAGAAAACTCTATGATGAGTGGGAAACAACTATTAAAATTAAAATTAAAGATCATGAGTTTTATGCTTTGTGTGATTTGGGTGCTAGTGTCTCTACTATTCCCAAGACTTTGTGTGATTTGCTAGATTTTCGTAATTTTGATGATTGCTATCTAAACTTGCATTTTGCGGATTCTACTATTAAGAAACATATGGAAAGGATTAATGATGTTCTTATTGTTGCAAATAGGAATTATGTGCCCATAGATTTCATTGTTCTTGATATAGATTGCAATCTTTCTTGCCCTATTATTCTTGGTAGACCTTTCCTTAGAACGGTTGGTGCGATTATTGATATGAAGGAAGAGAATATTAGATTTCAATTTCCATTAAGAAAGGGCATGGAACACTTTCCAAGAAATAAAATAAAATTGCCATATGAAACCATCATGAGAGCCACTTATGGATTGCCTACCAAAGATGGCAATACCTAGATCTATCCTCGCTTTTATGCCCAGCTAGGGGCGTTAAACGATAGCGCTTGTTGGGAGGCAACCCAATTTTATTTTTATTCCTTGCTTTTTGCTCCTGTTTAGTAATAAATAATTTATTTAGCCTCTGTTTTGGTTGTGTTTTTTGTGTTTAATTAGTGTTTATGCCAAGTAGAAACGTTGGGAAGACTTGGGAAAGGTCTTGTTGAACTTGCTGTAAAAACAGAAACTTTAGCGCTCACGAGAACTGCTGTCATTTTTATTTGAAGAGTGATATTTAGTTAATTATTTTGGAATATGATTAATAGATAAATTCCTCACGTCCAGCAATTTAGTTTAGAATTTTTGGGGTTCCAGAAGTTTGTGTTAGTTACAGATTACTACAGACTGTTCTGTTTTTGACAGATTCTGTTTTTCGTGTGTTGTTTGCTTATTTTGATGAATCTATGGCTAGTAAAATAGTTTATAATCCATAGAGAAGTTGGAATACAGTAGGTTTAACACCAATATAAATAAAGAATGAGTTCATTACAGTACCTTGAAGTGGTCTTTTGTTTTCTTTCTCTAACGGAGCTCACGAGATTTCTATTGAGTTTTGTGTTGTGAAGTTTTCAAGTTTTGGGTGAATTCTTTTGATGGATTATGGAACAAGGAGTGGCAAGAGCCTAAGCTTGGGGATGCCCATGGAACCCCCAACAAAATCCAAGGACACCAAAAAGTCAAAGCTTGGGGATGCCTTACACCAAAAATTCAAAGCTTGGGGATGCCCCGGAAGGCATCCCCTCTTTCGTCCACTTCCATCGGTAATTTACTTGCAGCTATATTTTTATTCACCAACATGATATGTGTTTTTCTTGGAGCGTCTTGTATTATTTTTGTCTTTGTGCTTTAGTATGCCACAATCATCCTTGCTGTACACACCTTTTGAGAGAGCTATACATGAATTAAAATTTGATAGAATACTCTATGTGCTTCACTTATATCTTTTGAGCTATGTAGTTATGCTCTATGTGCTTCACTTATATCTTTTTGACCTAAGTAGTTTTGCTCTGTGTGCTTCACTTATATCTTTTGAGCGTTATAATTTTGCTCTATGTGCTTCACTTAGATCTTTTAGAGCACGGTGGTGGATTTGTTTTAAAGAAACTATTGATCTCTCATGCTTCACTTAAATTATTTTGAGAGTCTCATAATAGCATGGTAATTTGCTTAATAATAATATGCTTGGTATTCAAGATTTGTGAAACTTTCTTTTGAGTGTGCTGAATACTAAGAAAAGATTGAAGCATGATAATTGTTTTGAGATATGGAGGTGATAATATTAGAGTCATGCTAGTTGAGTAGTTGTGAATTTAAAGAATACTTGTGTTAAAGTTTGTGATTCCCGTAGCATGCACGTATGGTGAACCGTTATGTGATGAAGTCGGAGCATGATTTATTTATTGATTGTCCTCCTTATGAGTGGCGGTCGGGGATGAGCGATGGTCTTTTCCTACCAATCTATCCCCCTAGGAGCATGCGCGTAATACTTTGCTTTGTGTAGCCACCAGACCTCAAACAGTCTGATCTCTATGCTCTGGTGTCATCCCTAGATCAGTAATGCTGACACCACACAGTACTCGGAGGATTTATAACAGAGTAGCAATCACACACTTATTACATCGAGGGTCTCCATAGAGAATTTATTACAATAAATATGGCTTAAGGCCATCTAATAACGATAATAGCGGAAGGCTTGGAAGATAAGTGAGTCCATCAACTCCAACGACATCACTGAGTATAGAACCACGACCTAAAAACTCCTTAATCGTCGTCTGAAAAGTCTGCAACATTAACATTGCAGCGCGAAACGGGTCAGCACATGGAATATGCTGGCAAGGTAACACATAAAGAGTAACAGAATGAAACAGCTATACTATATGCATATTTGGCTGGTGGAAAGTTCTATGATTATAGTTTTGCGTAAAGCCAATTTTTCCCTACTGCAAAGGAATAAATTTATTTAACTATCATGGTAGTTGTTAAACATTGAGAATGGTTGACAGCATCCTCAATCCCAATTAAAAATATCATTAACAAAACCCAACAAAATTAATTTAGAGTAACATGTTGAGATTCACATGATAATCCAAGTACTAGATACTCAAGACGTCCATAACCGGGGACACGGCTAACCATGATTAGTTTATTACACTTTGCAGAGGTTTGCGCACTTTTCCCCACAAGACTCGATCGCCTCCGTTTGGTTTCTTGCACTACACGATGTTTGAGAAGACGGATGACCGAGACATAGTATTTCAGAAGCGCTAGCACCTTACGATGGATAGACCGTTACACCTACTTTCCCCTACATCTGCTAGTCTACCCTGTAAGAGTTCGCACGACTTAATCAACTATGCCAGAGCCCATAATGGCTTGTGGCTGCACACGGAAGTTTCTAGTATGAATAATCTCATGATCCCTTTGAGCCTGGGTGGCGGTCCAAAAGAAAACAGGCAAGTCCTGGACTACCCAGGTGCCTCAATCCACCCAGATGTGTGTTTAAGTTGCCACCTTAGATAAACCATTAATTAACAATACTCACATCTGTCATGGATATCACTCACCCAATCCACGTCTACTAGCATAGCATGGCACAATAAGCAAACGTAGAAGTAACTCCCAAAGGTTGATATATAACAGGTGATAGGTACTACCTCAACTACTTACCATCCCACAATTTAATTAGATCCTAATCATGCAATGTTTGAGGATTGATCTAATGCAATAAAACTGGGTAGTAGAAAAGGTATGATCAAAGTGTTACTTGCCTTGCTGATGATCCGGGAAACCTAGCGATTCGTAGTAACAAGCGGCGCACTTCGGGTATTGTATCGCAGACAAACAAACAAGCGTACAATAAGTACTCATCTAATGCACGGGTAAAACTCAAATAAGAGATCTAACCAGAAGGTTCAACTTAAGAACTCCGGTTGGCAAAAGAATCAAATCGAACAAAGCAATGAAAATCAAACGGCGAAAGAAAACAACTTCGTTCTACTAATCTGGATCTAAGTCAAATTTTATAGTAGAAAAAAACTTGTTTAAGTTGGTTAAACGGATAGAGGGTTTCGAGACGAAACTCCAGGCGCTTGAATCGCCTGATTCCGATAAACGAGCGAAAAGTTAAACTAAAACGAAAATCGGATCAGGAATCGCGATCAGAAAAATCGTGGATTTAATCCGAGAAAAAGAAAAACGACGAACGTTCGTTAGAATGAACGAACGGACGAACGCTCGCTAATTTAAATAAATCGGAAAAACCGATCTATTTAAAAAACCAAACCTAAAAAAACCGACGGTTTTTCGAAAAAAATAAAAAAATTTGGCGCGGAAATCGAGGCAACCTCGGGCGGCGTGCGGCGGCGAGGCGGCGGCGACGGCGGCGGCGCTGGGGCTGGGGCGGCTCGGGCTAGGGTTTGGCTTAGCTGGGCCTCCCCCCCGGCTTATAAAGCCTAGCGGGCCGGGAGTCCGGGTCGGACACGGTCCCTAGGTCGGTTCGTTTTTTTAAATAATTAAGCATAGAAGAAAAATAAAAAGAAATACTAAAGGACTCCAAAAAATCCGAAATAATTTTTCTCGGGCTTCTAAAATCAAGCCGCACAAGGTGAACATTTATTTGGGGCCTAAATGCAATTTTGAAAAACGCACATTTTTCCTAAATTCAAATAAAATAACGAAAAACTCCGAAATAAAATCTTATTTGATTTTATTATTAAATCCTCAATATTTCTTTATTTTGGGAGAGTCATTTTATTCCCTCTCTCATATTTTTCTAATAGAAATAATTGACAATAAAATAACAAAAAACAAATGATCCTATTCTCAAAATTTGAGAAAACTCGAATATGAAAATAACGAAATCCCCAACTCTCTCCGTGGGTCCTTGAGTTGCGTAGAAATTTCTAGGATCAACCAAAATGCAAAATAAAATATGATATGCATAGATGATCTAATGTATAACATTCCAAATTGAAAATTTGGGATGTTACAAACCTACCCCCCTTAAGATGAATCTCGCCCTCGAGATTCGGGTTGGCTAGAAAATAGGTGAGGGTGGTCCTTTAGTAAATCTTCCTCTCATTCCCAGGTGGCTTCATCCTCCGTGTGGTGGCTCCATTGAACTTTGCAAAACTTGATAACCTTGCTGCGAGTGACTCGACTGGCAAACTCGAGAATCTTAACTGGTTTCTCCTCATAGGTCAAATCATTATCCAATTGAATTGTTTCCAATGGCACTGTGTCTCTCAAAGGTATGTCAGCCATCTCCGCGTGGCACTTCTTCAACTGAGAAACGTGGAACACATCATGAATTCCTGACAATCCTTCGGGCAATTTCAACTTGTAGGCCACTTCTCCCATACGCTCCAAAACTCGATATGGTCCTACAAATCGTGGTGCTAATTTTCCTTTAACTCCAAAACGCTTTGTTCCCGAAGTGGAGACACTCGAAGATAAGCTCTATCTCCAACTTCGTAAATAGTCTCCTTGCGTTTAGAATCTGCATAACTCTTTTGTCTGGACTGGGCTACCTTGAGCCTATCGCGAATCAATTTCACCTTCTGTTCGGACTCTTTAATCAAGTCAGGTCCAAACAACTGGCGGTCTCCAACTTCGTCCCATGACAACGGTGTCCTGCACCTCCTTCCATACAAGGCTTCGAAAGGGGACATCTTTAAACTGGTTTGGTAACTGTTGTTGTAAGAGAACTTTGCATATGGAAAATTATCGTCCCAACTAGATCCGTAATCTAGCGCACAAGCTCTCAGCATATCCTCCAAAATCTGATTGACTCTCTCGGTCTGTCCATCTGTCTGTGGATGAAAAGCTGTACTGAATTCTAGCCTGGTACCCAAAGTTTCATGCAACTACTTCCAGAAATTTGAGGTAAACTGGGTTCCTCTATCTGATACGATACTCCCCGGAACTCCATGCAGACATACGATCCTGGTCATGTATATCTTTGCCAACTTAGCACTGGTGTAAGTGGTCTTTACCGGGATGAAATGAGCTACCTTCGTCAATCGATCAACTACAACCCAAATCGAGTCATAGCCTGAATGAGTCCTGGGTAATCCCGTGATAAAATCCATGCCTAACTTATCCCACTTCCACTCGGGTATCGGCAATGGTTGTAACAATCCTGCTGGCTTCTGATGCTCTGCCTTTACTCTCTGACATACATCACAAACTGCTACATACTCCGCAATATCCTTCTTCATTCCGGTCCACCAGAAAATATCTTTCAAATCCAAATACATCTTGGTATTTCCTGGATGAATCGAATATGGTGAATCGTGTGCCTCTTGCAGTATCAACTTCCTGATCTCTGGGTCATTGGGCACGTAAACACGGTCTTCAAACCATAGGGTGTCGTGCTCATCCTCACGAAATCCTTTAGCCTTTCCTTTGCTCAGTTTCTCCTTAATAGAGGCAATCTCCTTGTCAGTCTTTTGAGCTTCTCTGATTCTATCCATCAAAGTTGACTGAATCTCCAATGCTGCTACATAGCCTCTCGGAACTATTTCCAAACATAGTTCACGAAGATTTTCTGCTAACTCCCTTGGTATTTCTCCCGTCATTAATGTATTGACGTGGCTCTTACGGCTCAATGCGTCAGCTACTACATTAGCCTTTCCGGGATGGTAATGCAATCTCATATCATAATCCTTGATGAGCTCCAACCATCTCATTTGTCTGAGGTTTAACTCCTTCTGCGTGAAAATGTACTTCAAACTCTTATGATCCGTGTACACCTCACAATGGTTTCCAATGAGGAAATGTCTCCATGTTTTCAATGCATGCACTACGGCTGCTAACTCCAAATTATGCGTAGCATAATTCAACTCATGAGGCTTCAGTTGTCTTGAGGCATATGAAACAACTCTCCCTTCCTGCATAAGCACTACTCCAAGTCCTCGACGTGAAGCGTCGCAATACACCTCATAGTCCTTGGTCTGATCTGGCAAAATCAACACTGGTGAAGTAACCAAGCGTTTCTTCAACTCCTGGAAACTAGCCTCACATTCCTCAGTCCATTTGAACTTGGTATCCTTCTTTAATAACTCCATCATAGGCTTCGCAATCTTTGAGAAATTCTCAATGAATCTCCGGTAGTATCCTGCGAGTCCAAGAAAACTCCGGATCTCTCCAACCGTGGTTGGTGCTTCCCACTTGGTCACGGTATCAACTTTTGTGGGATCAACTGATATTCCTTCTCCGGATATAACGTGTCCGAGAAATCCTACTTCCTTCAGCCAAAACTCACATTTGCTGAACTTGGCATACAACTGATGTTCTCTGAGCTTTTCAAGTACCAATCGCAAATGTTCCTTATGCTCTTCTTCATTCTTCGAGTAAACCAGGATATCATCAATGAACACCACGACGAACTTATCCAAGAACTCCATAAACACTTTGTTCATCATGTTCATAAAATAGGCAGGTGCGTTAGTCAGACCAAATGACATAACGGTATACTCGTACAGCCCATACCTGGTGGTAAAAGCTGTCTTAGGAATATCCTGTTCTCGAATCTTCAACTGGTGGTATCCTGATCGCAGATCGATCTTGGAAAATACCTTAGCTCCTTGCAATCGATCAAACAGATCATTAATCATTGGTAGTGGGTACTTGTTCTTGATCGTTACTTCATTCAATCCTCGATAATCAACAACCATCCTTAACGATCCATCCTTCTTCTCTACTAGAAGTACTGGCGATCCCCAAGGCGAAGAACTTGGGCGAATATATCCTTTATCCAATAACTCCTTAATTTGCTTCTTAATTTCCACCAAATCCTTTGCTGGCATCCTATATGGTCTCTTCGATATTGGCCCGGTGCCTGGCAATAGCTCAATCAAAAACTCAATATCTCTATCCGGTGGCATGCCTGGCAACTCTTCTGGAAATACTTCAGGGAAATCCCTTACCACTGGTACTTCCTCCTGCACTACTCCTGTTAAACAATTTACTTGAGTCCTCTTGGGCACATGCCGGGATACATACTTGATCCTTCTCCCTTCTGGGGTGGTAAGCAAAATTGTCTTACTGGCGCAATCGATGTTTCCTCCGTACATCGACAGCCAATCCATACCCAGAATTACATCCAATCCTTGTTATTCCAAAATGATTAAATCCGAGGGAAACACATGCCTACCTATACTCAATGGCACTTGAAAACATCCTTGACTGGCCATATATTCCGCTCCTGGTGAGCTTACTAGCATAGGGGTTCTAAGAACCTTAGTGGGCAGGTTATACTTATCCACAAATCCCCTTGATATGTATGAATGCGATGCACCAGTATCAAAAAGAACGAGTGCAGTAAATGACTTAACCAAAAACTTACCGATGACGGCATCTGGCTGCTCTTCAACCTCCTCCACGTTTACGTGGTTCACCTGTCCCCTGTTGAAAGGGTTCGGCTTCTTCCCAGAGCTTCCATTGCTATTTCCATTTTGTAATTCAGGACATTCATTTGCATAATGTCCTGTCTTCGAACACTTAAAGCAAGTGACTTGGCTCAGGTCCTTCTTGGCTGGGGTTGATGGGTTGGTGCGATTCCGGCCATTTCTTCCTCCATTCCCATTACCATTCCTGGTGCCATTGTGATTGTGCGAGCTACCTCCTCCATGGGTATGCTGAAAATGTCCTCCCTGTCTAGGGGTAAAACGTGGCTTTTGCTAAGCTCCTGAATTGTACTTCCCTTGTCCATACTTCCTCTTATGATTCTTAATTTGCTGCTGCTTGCCTTCAATCATAAGAGAACGGTCTAGCAACTCCTGGTAGTTGTTGAAGGTTGCTACCATCAACTGCATGCTCAACTCATCATTCAGTCCTTCAGAAACTTCTCCTGCTTAGCCGCATCCGTAGCAACGTCATCTGGGGCATAACATGCTAGCTTACTAAAGTCCTCCACATACTGGCCTACTGTCCGTCCTCCTTGGCGCAAGTTGCGAAACTCACGCTTCTTCATGGCCATAGCTCCTGCTGAAACATGGCAGTACGAAAAGCCTGCTGAAACTGGTCCCATGTGACAGTGTCGACAGGGAAAGTGGCTGTGAAATTCTCCCACCATGATGCTACGGGTCCTTCAAGCTGATGTGCAGCAAACTTCACCTTCTCCGCATCCGTGCATCCTGCCGTGGTCAACTCTCTAGCTGTCTTGCGGAGCCAATCATCTTCTACTATCGGCTCGATGCTACTGGAAAACACCGGCGGATTAAGCCTAAGAAATCGGGCTAAGTGATCAACATGTGGTGGTGGGTTGTTGTCGTTGTTGTTCCCCTGGTTCTGATTCTGGACTAGCAACTGCATCAATGTGTTCTGTTGCTGGATCAACTGGGTGAGCTCCGGTGGGAAGGTAAATCCGGGGTCATGTCTCGGAGGCATCTGAGGGTTTAGAAAAGATGAGATGTAAGAATAGAGGGGGCCTAAAGAGAAAACACTACCCATATGCACATGAGGCAAAAGCAAACAATTCACTTCATTCAATCAAACAAGGGCATACAATCGATCTAACTATCACAAAAGTGCTCGGACTACTATATTTACATGGTGGACTACTACTACTGATGAGGTGGTCTACTAGAAATATTCTTTGGTTGCAGACTCCATGATATCTGCTCCAGCTTCATCAACATAGTCATCATCGCTTTCGTCTGGGTCCAAGTCTGTGTCGTCGATGATGTTGTAGTCTTCCGGGCTAATCTCCTTGGGTTCTTTGTCTTCATCTACTGGTGTAGGGTCTCCCATAAATATCGCTAGCTTCATAGTTAGGTCGGCATTCTTATCCACCAATACTTCAATTTCCTCTTCATAATCTTCACGTGTAGCCTTGAGTTCTTCCTCCAGTTCCTTGATTCTTGTCCTTGCCTTGTTCAGATCTATCATGTCGGCGCACATCTGGTTCTCCTGTCGTCGAATGTGCTGGTTTAACTCCTGGATAAAAGGTGCAATTGATCTATCCTTCCTGGTGCTGATCATCTCCCAGTGCTCATCTCGGCGCCCACAAATCTGGTAGATTGTATCCTTGAGATCATTGTGGTAGACTTCTCCAATGCGTCCCATGGCGATGTGAGCTGCCATGCTCTTTCCTAGACTCCAAGTTGGTGCATCAAAAGAAAACTCTATGGGCTCAGTGACTGGCATGAACGACCTTCCTGGAACTTGAACTTGAATCATCCAGCGCTCTTCTTCAGGTAAAGTGGCGTTGTAGGTTCCGGTGAAGCTTGGTACTCCTATGTTCAGGTATCTAGTGACTTCCTTCAAGTGACGTCCAAAGGGTGTATCTTCATCCGGTTGCGTGAACTTGTTCCTTGCATCCGCCATCCTAAAGAGTAGAAAAGATGAGAGGTCAGATGAGAAGAGAGTGGATAGTGATCTAGGTCTTTAGCTTAGTGGTCGTGTCCTACAGTCAGCGTGTGCTCTGATACCATCTCTGTAGCGACCAGACCTCAAACAGTCTGATCTCTGTGCTCCGGTGTCATCCCTGGATCAGTAATGCTGACACCACACAGTACTCGGAGGATTTATAACAGAGTAGCAATCACACACTTATTACATCGAGTGTCTCCATAGAGAACTTATTACAATAAATATGGCTTAAGGCCATCTAATAACGATAACAGCGGAAGGCTTGGAAGATAAGTGAGTCCATCAACTCCAACGGCATCACTGAGTATAGAACCACGACCTAAAAACTCCTTAATCGTCGTCTGAAAAGTCTGCAACATTAACGTTGCAGCCCGAAACGGGTCAGCACATGGAATATGCTGGCAAGGTAACACATAGAGAGTAATGGAATGAAACAGCTATACTATATGCATATTTGGCTGGTGGAAAGCTCTATGGTTACAGTTTTGCGTAAAGCCAATTTTTCCCTACTGCAAAGGAATAAATTTATTTAACTATCATGGTAGTTGTTAAACATTGAGAATGGTTGACAGCATCCTCAATCCCAATTAAACATCATCATTAACAAAACCCAACAAAATTAATTTAGAGTAACATGTTGAGATTCACATGATAATCCTGGTACTAGATGCTCAAGATGTCCATAACCGGGGACACGACTAACCATGATTAGTTTATTACACTCTGCAGAGGTTTGCGCACTTTTTCCCACAAGACTCGATCGCCTCCGTTTGGTTTCTCGCACTACATGGTGTTTGAGAAGACGGATGACCGAGACATAGTCTTTCAGAAACGCTAGCACCTTACGATGGATAGACCGTTACACCTACTTTCCCCTACATCTGCTAGTCTACCCTATAAGAGTTCGCACGACTTAATCAACCATGCTAGAGCCCATAATAGTTTGTGGCTGCACACGGAAGTTTCTAGTATGAATAATCTCATAATCCCTTTGAGCCTGGGTGGCGGTCCAAAAGAAAACAGGCAAGTCATAGACTACCCAGGTGCCTCAATCCACCCAGATGTGTGTTTAAGTTGTCACCTTAGATAAACCATTAATTAACAATACTCACATCTGTCATGGATATCACTCACCCAATCCACGTCTACTAGCATAGCATGGCACAATAAGCAAACGTAGAAGTAACTCCCAAAGGTTTGAAATAAACAGGTAATACGTATTACCTCAACTACTTCCCATCCCACAATTTAATTAGATCCTAATCATGCAATGTTTGAGGATTGATCTAATGCAATAAAACTGGGTAGTAGAAAAGGTATGATCAAAGTGTTACTTGCCTTGCTGATGATCCGGGAAACCTAGCGATTCGTAGTAACAAGCGGCGCACTCTGGGTATTCTATCGCAGATAAACAAACAAGCGTACAATAAGTACTCATCTAATGCACGGGTAAAACTCAAATAAGAGATCTAACCAGAAGGTTCAACTTAAGAACTCCGGTTGCAAAAGAATAAATCGAACGAAGCAACGAAAATCAAACGGCGAAAGAAAACAACTTCGTTCTACTAATCTGGATCTAAGTCAAATTTTACAGTAGAAAAAAAACTTGTTTAAGTTGGCTAAATGGATAGAGGGTTTCGAGACGAAACTCCAGGCGCTTGAATCGCCTGATTCCGATAAACGAGCGAAAAGTTAAACTAAAACGAAAATCGGATCAGGAATCGCGATCAGAAAAATCGTGGATTTAATCCGAGAAAAAGAAAAACGACGAACGTTCGTTAGAACGAACGAACGGATAAACGCTCGCTAATTTAAATAAATTGAACAAAACGATCTATTTAAAAAAAACCGAACCTAAAAAAACCGACGAAAAACCAATGGTTTTTCGAAAAAAAAACCGGCGCGGAAATTGAGGCAACCTCAGGCGGCGTGCGGCGGTGAGGCGGCGGCGTCCGGCGGCGACGGCGGCGACGCTGGGGCTGGGGCGGCTCGGGCTAGGGTTTGGCTCAGCTGGGCCTCCCCCCCGGCTTATAAGGCCTAGCGGGCCGGGAGTCCGGGTCGGACACGGCCCCTAGGTCGGTTCGTTTTTTAAATAATTAAGTGCAGAAGAAAAATATAAATAAATACTAAACGAACTCCAAAAAATCCGAAATAAATTTTCCCGAGCTTCTAAAATCAAGCCGCACAAGGTGAACATTTATTTGGGGCCTAAATGCAATTTTGAAAAATACACATTTTTCCTAAATTCAAATAAAATAACGAAAAACTCCGAAATAAAATCTTATTTGATTTTATTATTAAATCCTCAATATTTCTTTATTTTGGGAAAGTCATTTTATTCCCTCTCTCATATTTTTGTAATAGAAATAATTGACGATAAAATAACAAAAATCAAATGATCCTATTCTCAAAATTTGAGAAAACTCGAATATGAAAATAACGAAATCCCCAACTCTCTCCGTGGGTCCTTGAGTTGCGTAGAAATTTCTAGGATCAACCAAAATGCAAAATAAAATATGATATGCATAGATGATCTAATGTATAACCTTCCAAATTGAAAATTTGGGATGTTACAAACCTACCCCCCTTAAGATGAATCTCGCCCTCGAGATTCGGGTTGGCTAGAAAATAGGTGAGGGTAGTCCTTTAGTAAATCTTCCTATCGTTCCCAGGTGGCTTCATCCTCCATGTGGTGGCTCCATTGAACTTTGCAAAACTTGATAACCTTGCTGCGAGTGACTCGACTGGCAAACTCGAGAATCTTAACTGGTTTCTCCTCATAGGTCAAATCGTTATCCAATTGAATTGTTTCCAATGGCACTGTGTCTCTCAAAGGTATGTCAGCCATCTCCGCGTGGCACTTCTTCAACTGAGAAACGTGGAACACATCATGAACTCATGACAATCCTTCGGGCAATTTCAACATGTAGGCCACTTCTCCCATACGCTCCAAAACTCGATATGGTCCTACAAATCATGGCGCTAATTTTCCTTTAACTCCAAAACGTTTTGTTCCCTGAAGTGGAGACACTCTAAGATAAGCTCTATCTCCAACTTCGTAAATAGTCTCCTTGCGTTTAGAATCTGCATAACTCTTTTGTCTGGACTGGGCTACCTTGTGCCTATCGCGAATCAATTTCACCTTCTGTTCAGACTCTTTAATCAAGTCAGGTCCAAACAACTAGTGGTCTCCAACTTCGTCCCATGACAATGGTGTCCTACACCTCCTTTCGTACAAGGCTTCGAAAGGGGACATCTTTAAACTGGTTTGGTAACTGTTGTTGTAAGAGAACTCTGCATATGGCAAATTATCGTCCCAACTAGATCCGTAATCTAGCGCACAAGCTCTCAGAATATCTTCCAAAATCTGATTGACTCTCTCGGTCTGTCCATCTGTCTGTGGATGAAAAGATGTACTGAATTCTAGCCTGGTACCCAAAGTTTCATGCAACTGCTTCCAGAACTTTGAGGTAAACTGGGTTCCTCTATCTGATACGATACTCCTCGGAACTCCATGTAGACATACGATCCTGGTCATGTATATCTTTGCCAACTTATCTTTGCAAGTGTCTTCGAATTATCCATTTGGTTTGGCCAACTAGATTGGTAGTTCTTGCCATGGGAGAAGTGCTTAGCTTTGGGTTCGATCTTGCGGTGTCCTTTACCAGTGACAAAAGGGGCAGCAAGGCACGTATTGCATCGTTGCCATCGAGGATAACAAGATGGGGTTTATTTCATATTGCATGAATTTATCTCTCTACATCATGTCATCTTGCTTAAAGCATTACTCTGTTTTTAACTTAATACTCTAGATGCATGCTGGATAGCGGTTGATGAGTGGAGTAATAGTAGTAGATGCAGAATCATTTCGGTCTACTTGTCACGGATGTGATGCCTATATACATGATCATGCCTAGATATTCTCATAACTATGCTCAATTCTGTCAATTGCTCAATAGTAATTTGTTCACCCACCGTAGAATACTTATGCTCTTGAGAGAAGCCACTAGTGAAACCTATGGCCCCCGGGTCTATTCTCATCATATCAATCTCCATCACTTTAATCTTGCTTTGCTTTTTTACTTTGCCTTTTACTTTTCACTTTGCATCTCTATACCAAAAATACCAAAAATATTATATCTATCATATCTCACTCTCGTAAGTGATGGTGAAGGGATTGACAATCCCTAATCATGTTGGTTGCAAGTAGCTATCGTTTTGTGCAGGTACGAGGGACTTGAGCGTGGCCTCCTACTGGATTGATACCTTGGTTCTCAAAAACTGAGGGAAATACTTACGCTACTCTGCTGCATCATCCTTTCCTCTTCGGGGAAATCCAACGCAAGCTCAAGAGGTAGCAGCAGGGCACGCTGGGCCGACCTGCTTGGTTCACTCGGGGAAGGGTCAACGCAGTCGCATCGAACGACTCGAGGAAGAGGCGTCGTCCTCCTTTCCTCGACAGGAAGAAGACCAGCAGCGGCGTGGGACTTGGCGGCCGGGAATGGGACATGGCAGTAGGGCACGGCGGCGCTGAGGACTCCTGGGAGTGGCAGGATGGGGGAGGGGTCAACGCGGGAGCTCAGTGGCGTTCGGATCCAAGCGCGAGAGGTCTTCGGGTCCTGTTTCCTGCCAGATCGAAGTGGAGGCAGCGGAGTGGCAGTCATGGCGCCAACGCGGGCGAAGGCGAGGAGCTCCGAAATGACGAAGAGGCTGCGGGGCACCCTGAGGACGGGCGCGGGGACATTGGGACCCGGCGTCCATGGTGGAGTTCCAAGGGCGGCGGCGCTGCTCGGTTCCTGTGTGAGAGAGAGAGATGTGAGAGGAGGGAGTAGAGGCAGGGAAGGAGAAGGAAAAGAACAGGGGTGGAGCGGTGACGGGGTCGGCCTGCAGGGTCGGCGAGGCTCGGGGGCGAGGGCTCCTGCCCCGATCCTGCGGCTGGTTGGATCGAAGGAAGGAGGAGGCTTCGGTTGGCTGGAGGTTTGGATTGGGAGGGATGCAGGGATTGGTTCGGCGTGGAATCCGAGGAAGTGAGTGGCGGCGATGGGATGAATCCCTAGGAATTAGGGATTTGGTCTAGGTTAGGCTAATATATATAGCGAGTGGGTTTGGTTAGGGTAAATCCGTCCCTCCGATGGTAATCAGACGGCCGAAAAAAAATAGATAGGGAGTCCAAACAAGAAAACGGAGATGTTTTGTAGACGTTTGGGGATGATCCGGACCCAAAGGTGACGACTGTCCGGGTCGGGTCCGGGACAGTTTTCGGATGCACGCGCGAGGAGGACCGCGGGCTGACGAGAGAGGTTAGGTTGGGGGCTAGCGGTGAGTGGACTGTGTAGACGGTCTCGAGCTGAGAGAAGAGAAGAGAGAGAGGCCCGACGACTATTTCCGGAGACCGAAAACGTCCGACGATAGACCGGCTATACTGCCGCTATAGTTATCCGTTGGGGCGTCAAACGGACTCCGACTGCGATGAAACTTGACAGGCGGTCTATCTACACTATAATAAGACCACATGCCAACTTTCATCCCATTCCGAGAACATTTTCCCGCAACTTATAAAATAAAATATCGGACATGCCACGGGCGCGTGCAAGTGTGTTTGGGCTCAGAACGGGTAACGGACGGAACTGGGGAACCCGGACGGATGCAAGTTTGAAAACATGATGATGCAATGCACATGATGACATGACAAGATGCAACACGCAAGCAAATGACAAGGCAACAACAACGAATAACTGGAAGGCACCTGGCACAACGGTCTCAGGGCATGACATGGCAAGAGCCTAAGTTTGGGGATGCCCATGGCACCCCAAGGTAAAATTCAAGGACAACCAAAAGCCTAAGCTTGGGGATGCCCCGGAAGGCATCCCCTCTTTCGCCTTCGTCTATCGGTACCTTTACTTGAGCTATATTTTTATTCACCACATGATATGTGTTTTGCTTGGAGCGTCTTGTATGATTTGAGTCTTTGCCTTTTAGTTTACCACAATCGTCCTTGTTGTACACACCATTTGGGAGAGACACACATGAATCGGAATTTATTAGAATAATCTATGTGCTTCACTTATATCTTTTGAGCTAGATAATTTTGCTCTAGTGCTTCACTTATATCTTTTTAGAGCATGCTGGTGGTTTTATTTTATAGAAATTATTGATATCTCATGCTTCACTTATATTATTTTGAGAGTCTTTTAGAACAGCATGGTAATTTGCTTTGGTTATAAAATTAGTCCTAATATGATGGGCATCCAAGATAGGTATAATAAAAACTTTCATATAGAGTGCATTAAAAACTATGAGAAGTTTGATACTTGATAATTGTTTTGAGATATAAAGATGGTAATATTAGAGTCATGCTAGTTGAGTACCTGTGAAATTGAGAAATACTTGTGTTGAGGGTTGCAAGTCCCGTAGCATGCACGTATGGTAACCGTTGTGTGACAAATTTGAAGCATGAGGTGTTCTTTGATTGTCTTCCTTATGAGTGGCGGTCGGGGATGAGCGATGGTCCTTTCTTACCAATCTATCCCCCTAGGAGCATGCGCATAGTGCTTGGTTTTGATGACTTGTAGATTTTTGCAATAAATATGTGAGTTCTTTATGACTATTGTTGAGTTCATGGATTATACGCACTCTCAACCTTCCACCATTGCCAGCCTCTTTTGTGCCGCACAACTTTCGCCGGTACTATAAACCCATCATTTACCTTCCTCAAAACAGCCACCATACCTATCTATTATGGCACTTCCATAGCCATTCCGAGATATATTGCCATGAAACTTTCCACCGTTCTGTTTATTATGACATGCTTCATCATAGTCATATTGCTTTGCATGATCATGTAGTTGACATCGTATTTGTGGCATGGCCACCATTCATAATTTTTTATACATGACACTCTTGATTCATTGCACATCCCGATACACCACCGGAGGCATTTACATAGAGTCATACTTTGTTCTAAGTATCGAGTTGTAATTCTTGAGTTGTAAGTAAATAAAAGTGTGACGATCTTCATTATTAGAGCATTATCCCATGTGAGGAAAGGATGATGGAGACTATGATTCCCCCACAATTTGGGATGAGACTCCGGATGATAAAAAGAGGCCATAAAAAAGAAGAAGAAGAAGGCCCAAACAGAAAAAATGAGAGAAAAAGAGAGAAGGGGCAATGTTACTATCCTTTTTCCACACTTGTGCTTCAAAGTAGCACCATGGTCTTCATGATAGAAAGTCTCTTATGTTGTCACTTTCATATACTAGTGGGAATTTTTCATTATAGAACTTGGCTTGTATATTCCAATGATTGTCTTCCTCAAATTGTCCTAGGTATTCATGAGCAAGCAAGTTGGATGCACACCCACTTAGTTTCTTTTGTTGAGATTTCATACACTTATAGCTCTAGTGCATCCGTTGCATGGCAATCCCTACTCACTCACATTGATATATATTGATGGGCATCTCCATAGCCCATTGATGCGCCTTGTTGATGTGACACTATCTTCCTCCTTTTTGTCTTCTCCACAACCACCATTCTATTCCACTATAGTGCTATGTCCATTGCTCGTGCTCATACATTGCGTGAAAGTTGAAGAAGTTTGAAAAGGCTAAGTATGAAACAATTGCTTGGCTTGTCATTGGGGTTGTGCATGATGGGAGCATTTTGTGTGACAGAAATGAAGCATGGCCAAACTATATGATTTTGTAGGGATGAGCTTTCTTTGGCTATGTTATTTTGAGAAGACATAATTGCTTGGTTAGTATGCTTGAAGTATTATTATTTTTATGTCAATACTAAACTTTTGTCTTGAATCTTTTGGATCTAAACATTCCTGCCACAATAAAGAAAATTACATTGAAAATTATGCTAGGTAGTATTCCACATCAAAAATTCTATTTTTATCATTTACCTACTCGAGGACGAGCAGGAATTAAGCTTGGGGATGCTTGATACGTCTCCAACGTATCTATAATTTTTGATTGTTCCATGTTATTATATTATATGTTTTGGATGTTTAATGGGCTTTAATATGCCCTTTTATATTATTTTTGGGACTAACCTATTAACCAAAGGCCCAGTGCCAGTTTCTGTTTTTTTGCCTATTTCAGTGTTTCGTAGAAAAGGAATATCAAATGGAACGAAACCTTCGCGAGGATCTTTCTTGGAACAAACACAAACCAGGAGACTTGGAGTGGAAGTCTGCAACTCCGCGAAGCTTCCACGGGATAGGAGGGTGCGCCCAGGGGGGGGGGGTAGGCGCGCCCCCACCCTCGTGTGCCCCACGGAGCTCCACCGACGTATTTCTTTCACCTATATATACTCTTATACCCTAAAAACATCACAGGGAGCCACGAAACCACTTTTCCACCGCCACAACCTTCTGTACCTGTGAGATCCCATATGGGGCCTTTTTCAGCGATCTGTCGGAGGGGGATTCGATCATGGAGGGATTCTACATCAACACCGTAGCCTCTTCGATGATGTGTGAGTAGTTTATCACAGACCTTCGGGTCCATAGTTATTAGCTAGATGGCTTCTTCTCTCTCTTTGGTTCTCAATACAAAGTTCTCGATGTTCTTGGAGATTTATTCGATGTAATACTTTTTGTGGTGTGTTTGCCGAGATCCGATGAATTGTGGATTTATGATCCAATTCATCTATGAATAATATTTGGTTCTTCTATGAATTCTTATATGCATGATTTGATATATTTGCAAGTCTCTTCAAATTATTGGTTTAGTTTGGCCTACTAGATTGATCTTTCTTGCAATGGGAGAAGTGCTTGGCTTTGGGTTCGATCTTGTGGTGTCCTTTCCCAGTGACAGCAGGGGAAGCAAGGCACGTATTGTATTGTTGACATCGAGGATAAAAAGATGTGCTTTATATCATATTGCTTGAGTTTATCCCTATACATCATGTCATCTTGCTTAAAGTGTTACTCTATTCTTATGAACTTAATACTCTAGATGCATGCTGGATAGCGGTTGATGTGTGGAGTAATAGTAGTAGATGCAGAATCGTTTCGGTCTACTTAACACGAACGTGATGCCTATGTTCATAATCATTGCCTAGATGTTCTCATAATTATGCGCTCTTCTATTAATTGCTCGACAGTAATTTGTTCACCCACCGTAATATATGCTATCTTGAGAGAAGCCACTAGTGAAACCTATGGCCCCCAGGTCTCTTTCTTATTATATTGCATCTTGCTACCTCTTGAGCACTATGTTGGTTTTCCCTTGAAGAGGAAAGGGTGATGTAGCAAAGTAGTGTAAGTATTTCCCTCAGTTTTTAAGAACCAAGGTATCAATCCAGTAGGAGGCCACGCATGAGTCCCTCGCACCTACACAAACAAATAAACTCCTCACAACCAACGCAATAAAGGGGTTGTCAATCCCTTCACGGTCACTTACAAGAGTGAGATCTGATAGATATGATAAGATAATAATTTTGGTATTTTTATGATAAATATGCAAAGTAAAGAAAGCAAAGTAAACGGAAAAGGAAATAGCTTGTTGATGAAAGATTAATATGATGGAAAATAGACCCGGGGGCATAGTTTTCACTAGTGGCTTCTCTCGAGAGCATAAGTATTACGGTGGGTAAACAAATTACTTTTGAGCAATTGACAGAATTGAGCATAGTTATGAGAATATCTAGGTATGATCATGTATATAGGCATCACGTCCGAGACAAGTAGACCGACTCCTGCCTGCATCTACTACTATTACTGCACACATCGACCGCTATCCAGCATGCATCTAGAGTATTAACTTTAAAGAATAGAGTAATGCTTTAAGCAAGATGACATGATGTAGAGGGATAAACTCATGCAATATGAAATAAACCCCATCTTGTTATCCTCGATGGCAACAATACAATATGTGCCTTGCTGCCCCTACTGTCACTGGGAAAGGACACCGCAAGATTGAACCCAAAGTTAAGCACTTCTCCCATTGCAAGAAAGATCAATCTAGTAGGCCAAACCAAACTGATAATTCGAAGCGACTTCCAAAGATAACCAATCATACATAAAAGAATTCAGAGAAGATTCAAATATTGTTCATAGATAAACTTGCTCATAAACCCACAATTCATCGGTCTCAACAAACACACCGCAAAAGAGGATTACATCGAATAGATCTCCACAAGAGAGGGGGAGAACTTTGTATTGAGATCCAAAAAGATAGAAGAATCCATCCAACTAATAACTATGGACCCAAATGTCTGAAGTAAACTACTCACACTTCATCGAAGAGGTTGTGGTGTTGATGTAGAAGCCCTCCGTGATCGATGCCCCCTCCGACGGAGCTCCGGAAAAGGCCCCAAGATGGGATCTCGTGGATACAGAAAGTTACAGCGGTGGAATTAGGGTTTTGGCTCCGTATTTGGTAGTTTGGGGGTACGTACGTATATATAGGAGGAAGGAGTACATCGGTGGAGCAACGTGAGCCCCACGAGGGTGGAGGCGCGCCTAGGGGGGTAGGTGCGCCCCCTACCTCGTGCCTTCCTGGTAGATTTGTTGACGTAGGGTCCAAGTCCTCTGGATCATGTTCGCTCTGAAAATCACGTTCTCTGAAGGTTTCATTCCGTTTGGACTCCGTTTGATATTCTTTTTCTACGAAACTCTAAAATAGGCAAAAAAACAGCAATTCTAGGCTGGGCCTCCGGTTAATAGGTTAGTCCCAAAAATAATATAAAAGTGTATAATAAAGCCCAATACTGTCCAAAACAGGATATAATATAGCATGGAACAATAAAAAATTATAGATACGTTGGAGACGTATCAAGCATCCCCAAGCTTAATTCGTGCTCGTCCTCGAGTAGGTAATTGATAAAAACAGAATTTTTGATGTGGAATGCTACTCGTCATAATTTCAATGTAATTCTCTTAATTGTGGTATGAATATTTAGATCCGAAAGATTCAAGACAAAAGTTTAATATTGACATAGAAATAATAATACTTCGAGCATACTAACTAAGCAATTATGTCTCTTCAAAATAACATGGCTAAAGAAAGTTATCCTTACAAAATCATATAGTCTGGCTATGCTCCATCTTCACCACACAAAGTATTTAAATCATGCACAACCCCGATGACAAGCCAAGCAATTGTTTCATACTTTTGGTGTTCTCAAACTTTTTCAATATTCACGCAATACATGAGCGTGAGCCATGGACATAGCACTATATGTGGAATAGAATGGTGGTTGTGGAGAAGACAAAAAGGGAGAAGATAGTCTCACATCAACTAGGCATATCAGCGGGCTATGGAGATGCCCATTAATAGATATCAATGTGAGTGAGTAGGGATTGCCATGCAACGGATGCACTAGAGCTATAAGTATATGAAAGCTCAACAAAAAGAACTAAGTGAGTGTGCACCCAACTCGCTTGCTCACGAGGACCTAGGGCATTTTGAGGAAGCCCATCGTTGGAATATACAAGCCAAGTTCTATAATGAAAGATTCCCACTAGTATATGAAAGTGACAACATAAGAGACTCTCTATCATGAAGATCATTGTCCCTTCTCTCTTTTTCTCTCATCATTTTTTTGTTTGGGCCTTTTCTCTTTTCATGGCCTATTTTTTCGTCCGAGTCTCACCCCGACTTGTGGGGAAATCATAGTCTCCATCATCCTTTCCTCACTTGGGACAATGCTCTAACAATGCTCTAAAAATGATGATCATCACACTTTACTTACTTACAACTCAACATTTACAACTCAATACTTAGAACAAAATAGGACTCTATGTGAATGCCTCCGGCGGTGTACCGGGATATGCAATGATGCATGAGTGACATGTATGAAAGAATTATGAATGGTGGCTTTGCCACAAATACGATGTCAACTACATGATCATGCAAAGCAATATGACAATGATGGAGCGTGTCATAGTAACGGAATGGTGGAAAGTTGCATGGAAATATATCTCGGAATGGCTATGGAAATGCCATAATAGGTAGGTATGGTGGCTGTTTTGAGGAAGGTATATGGTGGGTGTATGATACCGGCAAAAGGTGCGCGGTATTAGAGAGGCTAGCAATGGTGGAAGGGTGAGAGTGCGTATAATCCATGGACTCAACATTAGTCATAAAGAACTCACATACTTATTGCAAAAATCTATTAGTTATCGAAGCAAAGTACTACGCACATGCTCCTAGGGGGGATAGACTGGTAGGAAAAGACCATCGCTCGTCCCCGACCGCCACTCATAAGGAAGACAATCAATAAATAAATCATGCTCCAACTTCATCACATAACGGTTCACCATACATGCATGCTACGGGAATCACGAACTTCAACACAAGCATTTCTCAAATTCACAACTACTCAACTAGCATGACTCTAATATCACCATCTCCATATCTCAAAACAATTATCAAGTATCAAACTTCTCATAGTATTCAACACACTCATAAGAATTTTTTTATTAATCTTGAATGCCTAATCATAATTAAAGCAAATTACCACGCTGTTTTGTAGGACTCTCGAAATAATCTAAGTGAAGCATGAGAGAACAATAGTTTCTATAAAACAAATCCACCACCGTGCCCTAAAAGATATAAGTGAAGCACTAGAGCAAAAACTATATAACTCAAAGGATATAAGTGAAGCACATAGAGTACTCTAAAAATTTCCGAATCATGTGTGTCTCTCTCAAAAGGTGTGTACAGCAAGGATGATTGTGGAAAACTAACAAATAAAGACTCAAATAATACAAGATGCTCCAAGCAAAACACATATCATGTGGTGAATAAAAATATAGCTTCAAGTAAAGTTACCAATGGAAGTAGATGAAAGAGGGGATGCCTTCCGGGGCATCCCCAAGCTTGGGCTTTTAGGTGTCCTTAGATTATCTTGGGGTGCCATGGGCATCCCCAAGATTAGGCTCTTGCCACTCCTTGTTCCATAATCCATCAAATCTTTCACCCAAAACTTGAAAACTTCACAACACAAAACTTAAAGTAGAAGATCTCGTGAGCTCCGTTAGCGAAAGAAAACAAAACACCACTTCAAGGTACTATAATGAACTCATTATTTATTTATATTGGTGTTAAACCTACTGTATTCCAACTTCTCTATGGTTTATAAACTATTTTACTAGCCATAGATTCATCAAAATAAGCAAACAACACACGAAAAACAGAATCTGTCAAAAACAGAACAGTCTGTAGTAATGTGTAGCTAACGCAAGTTCTAGAACCCCAAAAATTCTAAAATAAATATCTGGTCGTGAGTAATTTATCTATTAAACATCTGCAAAAATAATTAACTAAATAGCACTTTCCAAATAAAAATGTCAGCAATTCTCGTGGGCGCTAAAGTTTCTGTTTTTTTACAGCAAGATTAAAAAGACTTTCCCCAAGTCTTCCCAACGGTTCTACTTGGCACAAACACTAATTAAACACAAAAACACAACCAAAACAAAGGATAGATAAATTATTATTACTACAGGAGCAAAAATCAAGGAATAAAAATAAAATTGGGTTGCCTCCCAACAAGCACTATCGTTTAACGCCCCTAGCTAGGCATAAAAGCAAGGATAGATCTAGGTATTGCCATCTTTGGTAGGCAATCCATAAGTGGCTCTCATAATAGATTCATATGGTAATTTAATTTTCTTTCTATGGAAGTTTTCCATGCCTTTCCTTAACAGAAATTGGAATCTAATATTCCCTTCCATCATATCAATAATTGCACCAATCGTTCTAAGGAAAGGTCTACCAAGAATAATAAGACATGAAGGATTGCAATCTATGTCAAGAACAATAAAATCTACGGGAAAATAATTCCTATTTGCAACAATAAGAACATAATTAATTCTTCCTATAGGTTTCTTAATATTTGAATCCGCAAGGTGCAAGTTTAAAGAGCAATCATCAAAATCACGGAAACTTAGCAAATCACACAAAGTCTTTGGAATCGTGGAAACACTGGCACCCAAATCACACAAAGCATAGCATTCATGATCTTTAATTTTAATCTTAATAGTAGGTTCCCACTCATCATAAAGTTTTCTAGGGATAGAAACTTCTAACTCAAGTTTTTCTTCATAAGATTGCATCAAAGCATCAACGATATGTTTGGTAAAGGCTTTATTTTGACTATAAGCATTGGGAGAATTTAGTACGGATTGCAACAAGGAAATACAATCTATCAAATAGAAATTATCATAATTGAATTCCTTGAAATCCAAAATAGTGGGTTCATTGATATTTAAAGTTTTGACCTCTTCAATCCCACTTTTAACAATTTTAGCATGAAGATCTAAAGACTCCGAATTTTTGGGACACCTTCTAGGTAAAGGTGGATCATATTTAGTCCCATCATTATCAAGATTCATTTTGCAAAACAAAGATTTAATAGGGGACACATCAATAACTTTTAGATCTTCATCTTTATTGTCATGGAAACTAGAAGAACACACTTTTATAAAACAATCTTTCTTAGCACGCATCCTAGCGGTTCTTTCTTTGCACTCATCAATGGAAATTCTCATGGCTTTGAGAGACTCATTTATATCATGCTTAGGTGGAATAGATCTAAGTTTCAAAGAATCAACATCAAGAGAAATTCTATCAACGTTCCTAGCCAATTCATCAATCTTAAGCAATTTTTCTTCAATCAAAGCATTGAAATTCTTTTGCGAAGTAATAAATTCTTTAATATTAGATTCAAAATGAGAGGGTATCTTATTAAAATTTCCATAAGAATTGTTGTAGGAATTACCACAATTATTAGAGGAATTACTATGCCTACAATTAAAATTACCTCTATACGCGTTGTTACCAAAATTGTTCCTACCAACAAAATTCACATCCATAGATTCATTATTATTCTCAATCAAGGTAGACAAAGGCATATAATTAGGATCAGTAGGAGCACTCTTATTAGCAAACAATTTCATAAGTTCATCCATCTTTCCACTCAAAACATTAATCTCTTCAACTACATGCACTTTTTTATTAGTAGATCTTTCGGTGTGCCATTGAGAATAATTAACCATAGTATTATCTAGGAGTTTAGTAGCTTCTCCTAAAGTGATTTCCATAAAAGTGCCTCCCGCGGCCGAATCTAAAAGATTTCTAGAAGCAAAATTCAATCCGGCATAAATTTTTTGTATAATCATCCACAAATTCAAACCATGTGTTGGGCAATTACATATCATTAATTTCATCCTCTCCCAAGCTTGTGCAACATGTTCATGATCAAGTTGCTTAAAATTCATAATGTTGTTTCTAAGAGAGATGATCTTAGCGGGAGGAAAATACTTAGAGATAAAAGCATCTTTGCACTTATTCCAAGAATCAATACTATTTTTAGGAAAATTCGAAAACCAAGCTTTAGCATGATCTCTAAGCGAAAAAGGAAATAGCTTCAATTTAACAATATCATTGTACACATCTTTCTTATTTTGCATATCACACAAATCAATGAAGCTATTTAGATGGGTAGCGGCATCTTCACTAGGAAGGCCGGAAAACGGATCTTTCATGACAAGATTCAGCAAGGCAACATTAATTTCACAAGATTCAGCATCGGTAAGAGGAGCAATCGGAGTGCTAATAAAATCATGTTGTTGGTATTGGTAAAGTCACACAATTTGGTATTATCTTGAGCCATCGTGACAAGCAAGCAATCCAACACAGAAGAAAACAAGAGACAGGCAAAAAGAGGCAAATTGAGAAAGAGAAGGAGGACGGAGAGAGATGGCGAATAAAACGGCAAGGGTGAAGTGGGGGAGAGGAAAACAAGAGGGAAGTGGCAAATAATGTAATGCAGGAGATAAGGGTTTGTGATGGGTACTTGGTATATTTACTTTTGCGTAGACTCCCCGGCAACGGTGCCAGAAATCCTTCTTACTACCTCTTGAGCACTGCGTTGGTTTTCCCTTGAAGAGGAAAGGGTGATGCAGCAAAGTAGCGTAAGTATTTCCCTCAGTTTTGAGAACCAAGGTATCAATCCATTAGGAGGCCACGCACGAGTCCCTCGCACCTATACAAAAAAATAAACTCCTCGCAACCAACACAATAAAGGGGTTGTCAATCCCTTCACGGTCACTTACGAGAGTGAGATCTGATAGATATGATAAGATAATATTTTTGGTATTTGTATGATAAAGATGCAAAGTAAAGAAATCAAAGTAAACGGAAAAGGAAATAGCTTGTTGATGGAAGATTAATATGATGGAAAATAGACCCGGGGGCCATAGGTTTCACTAGTGGCTTCTCTCGAGAGCATAAGTATTACGGTGGGTAAACAAATTACTGTTGAACAATTGACAGAATTGAGCATAGTTATGAGAATATCTAGGTATGATCATGCATATAGGCATCACGTCTGAGACAAGTAGACCGACTCCTGCCTGCATCTACTACTATTACTCCACACATCAACCGTTATCCATCATGCATCTAGAGTATTAAGTTCAAAGAACATAGTAACGCTTTAAGCAAGATGACATGATGTAGATGGATAAACTCATGCAATATGAAATAAACCCCATCTTGTTATCTGATAACCCACAAGTACAGGGGATCAATTGTAGCCTCTTTCGATAAGTAAGAGTGTCGAACTCAATGAGGAGCTAAAGCTAGAACAAATATTCCCTCCAATTCTATCGACCACCGATAGAACTCTACGCACGCGTGACGTCCGCTTTACCTAGAACAAGTATGAAACTAGAAGTACTTTGTAGGTATTGTTGGATAGGATTGCAAGATAATAAAGATTACATAAATAAAAAGTAGGGCTGTTTAGATAAAGACACAACTAAGTTAGGTTTAGTAGAGAGCTTGTTGTTACGAGAAAGTTATTTGTCCCTAGGCAATCGATAACTAGACCGGTAATCATTATTGCAATTTTATATGAGGGAGAGGCATAAGCTAACATACTTTCTCTACTTGGATCATATGTACTTATGATTGGAACTATAGCAAGCATCCGCAACTACTAAAGATCATTAAGGTAAAACCCAACCATAGCATTAAAGTATCAAGTCCTCTTTATCCCATACGCAAACAACCTACTTACTCGGGTCTGTGCTTCTGTCACTCACGCCACCCACCATAAGCGAATCATGAACATATTGCAAAACCTACAGCGGGGACCCCTCACGCTTGCGCAACATAGAGAGAACCATAGGACAACACCAATAATAAAACATGCAACTCAAACCAATCACGATCATCAAATAACCCATAGGACAAAACGGATCTACTCAAACATCATAGGATAGCCATACATCATTGGGAAATAATATATAGTGTTGAGCACCATGTTTAAGTAGATATTACAGTGGGTAAAAGAGGGGTTACACCGGTGCATAGAGGGGGGAGAGTTGGTGATGATGATGGTGAAGTTGTTGGTGAAGATTGCGGTGATGATGATGGCCCCCGATGGCACGCCGCCGCCACCAGAAGCGAGGGGGAGAGAGCCCCCTCCTTCTTCTTCTTCCTTGACCTTCTCCCTAGATGGGAGAAGGGTTTCCCCTCTGGTCCTTGGTCTCCATGGAGTGGGAGGGGCGAGAGCCCCTCCGAGATTGGATCTGTCTCTCTGTCTCTCTCTGTTTCTACATTCTCGGATTCTACCCTTTCACCGTTTCTTATATTCCCGGAGATCCATAACTCCGATTGGGCTGAAATTTTAACACGATCTCTATCCGGATATTAGCTTTGTTGCGGAGAAACAAGGGCATCAATCGCCTTACGAGGTGGCAATGAGGGTCAGGGGCATGCCCCCTGCCTCGTGGCCCCCTCGGGCATCGTCTCGCGTGGATTTTTCTTCCCAAAAATCATATATATTCCAAAAAATTCTCCGTCAGTTTTTATCCCGTTTGGACTCCGTTTGATATGGATATTCTGCGAAACAAAAACATGCAACACACAGGAACTGGCACGAGGCACTGGATCAATATGTTAGTCCCAAAAATAGTATAAAAAGTTGCCAAAAGTATATAAAAGTTGTAGAATATTGGCATGGAACAATCAAAAATTATAGATACGACGGAGACGTATCAGCATCCCCAGGCTTAATTCCTGCTCGTCCTCGAGTAGGTAAATGATAAAAAAGATAATTTTTGATGTGGAATGCTACCTAGCATAATCTTGATCACATATCTAATCATGGCATGAATATTAAGATACGAGTGATTCAAAGCAATAGTCTATCATTTGACATAAAAACAATAATACTTCAAGCCTACTAATAAAGCAATCATGTCTTTTCAAAATAACATGGCCAAAGAAAGTTATCCCTACAAAATCATATAGTCTGGCTATACTCCATCTTCACCACACAAAATATTCACATCATGCACAACCCCGATGACAAGCCAAGCAATTGTTTCATACTTTTGACGTTCTCAAACCTTTTCAACTTTCACGCAATACATGAGCGTGAGCCATGGACATAGCACTATAGGTGGAATAGAATGGTGGTTGTGGAGAAGACAAAAAGGAGAAGATAGTCTCACATCAACTAGGTGTATCAACGGGCTATGGAGATGCCCGTCAATAGATATCAATGTGAGTGAGTAGGGATTTCCATGCAACGGATGCATTACGAGCTATAAGTGTATGAAATCTCAAACTGGAAACTAAGTGGGTGTGCATCCAACTTGCTTGCTCATGAAGACCTCAGGCATTTGAGGAAGCCCATCATCGGAATATACAAGCCAAGTTCTATAATGAAAATTCCACTAGTATATGAAAGTGATAACTCAAGAGACTCTATATGAAGAACATGGTGCTACTCTAAAGCACAAGTGTGGTAAAGGGATAGTAACATTGCCCCTTATCTCTTTTTCTCTCATTTTTTTGTTTCTTTGGGCCTTCCCCTTTTTTTGGCCTGTCTATTTTTTTATTTCTTTTCTTTTTTTCTCTTTTTTTTTATTTTTTTCGTCCGGAGTCTCATCCCGACTTGTGGGGGAATCATAGTCTCCATCATCCTTTCCTCACTAGGGCAATGCTCTAATAATGATGATCATCACACTTTTATTTACTTACAACTCAATATTACAACTCGATATCTAGAACAAAGATATGACTCTATATGAATGCCTCTGGTGGTGTACCAGGATGTGCAATGATCTAGCATAGCAATGACATAAAAAAATGGACAAGCCATGAAAACATCATGCTAGCTATCTTACGATCATGCAAAGCAATATGACAATGAATGCTCAAGTCATGTATATGATGATGATCGAAGTTGCATGGCAATATATCTCGGAATGACTATGGAAATTCCATGATAGGTAGGTATGGTGGCTGTTCTAAGGAAGGTATATGGTGGGTTTATGGTACCGGCGAAAGTTGCATGGTACTAGAGAGGCTAGCAATGGTGGAAGGGTGAGAGTGCGTATAATCCATGGACTCAACATTAGTCATAAAGAACTCATATACTTATTTTAAAAGTTTATTAGCCCTCGAAGAAAAGTACTACGCATGACCCTAAGGGGATAGATTGGTAGGAAAATACCATCGCTCGTCCCCGACCACCACTCATAAGGAAGACAATCAATAAATACCTCATGCTCCGACTTCGTTACATAACGGTTCACCATACGTGCATGCTACGGGAATGACAAACCTCAACACAAGTATTTCTACTAATCCACAACTACCCACTAGCATGACTCTAATATAACCATCTTTATATCACAAAACTAATGCAAGGAATCAAACATATCATATTCAGTGATCTACAAGTTTTATGTAGGATTTTATGACTAACCATGTGAATGACCAATTCCTGTCATCTCTCTAAATAGATATAAGTGAAGCAAGAGAGTTTAATTATTTCTACAAAATATATGCCCGTGCTCTAACAAATATAAGTGAAGCAAAAGAGCATTCTACAAATGGCGGCTTTCTATGTAAAGAGAAACAAGCAATTCAAACTTCAAATGATATAAGTGAAGCACATGAAGCATTCTATAAAGTCATACTCAAAAGATATAAGTGAAGTGCATAGAGCATTCTATAAATAAACCAAGGACTATGTCATACCAGCATGGTGCATAAAAGAGAAGTGAAAACTAAATGCAAAAGGCGCTCCAATATTTGCACATATCGCATGAACGAAACGAATCCGAAAACATACCGATACTTGTTAAAGAAAGAGGGGATGCCTTCCGGGGCATCCCCAAGCTTAGATGCTTGAGTCTCCTTGAATATTTACTTGGGGTGCCTCGGGCACCCCCAAGCTTGAGCTCCTGCCTCTCTTCCTTCTTCTCACATTGATACCTTCTCGATCATCGAACACTTCATCCACACAAAACTTCAACAGAAAACTCGGTAAGATCCGTTACTATAATAAAGCAAATCACTACTCTAAGTACTGTTGCAAACCAATTCATATTTTATTTTGGCATTTTAGCTACTGTAATATAACTTTTTCATGGCTTAATACACTGATATAAATCGTTAGTTTCATCAAAACAAGCAAACTATGCATCAAAAACAGAATCTGTCTAAAACAGAATAGTCTGTAATAATCTGAACATTCACCATACTTATGTTACTTGAAAAATTCTTCCAAAATTAGGAAAAATAAAAAAATTGTATGGAAAGACATTGCCAAAAGAATCAGAACCATTGGACGTTCCAGTAAAAAATGTAAAATCAAGCACTACAGCCAAAGTTTCTGTCCTGCACCGCACAAACCAACAAGCATTGTAAACATCCTAAAGGCAAACCTTGGCACATTATTTTTATAATACAATGGAATTGTACAAGGGGATAATTATTTTTGTTGAAAAGTTTATGTAATCAAGATTCACAAAGTTTCCGTGAGCATGAACAAAGTTCAAGGCTAGCTCCCACTTCAACAATGCTTGTCACTCTCACTTTCACTTTCCTTTTTGAAAAAGATTTAGGTTCCCCTCTTTATTATTATTTTGTTTTTAAACTTTATAAAAGCACTCAACAGAAATAAATGACTCTCTAAAACATCTGGGTTGTCTCCCTGGCAGCGCTTTCTTTAAAATCATTAAGCTAGGCATATAGTGCTCAAGTAGTGAATCCACCCGGATCCCAAGGTATATCAAAGCCAATTTTAATTAAAAATGATTTGTTATTTAGTAGTGAGCACAAAGCAACATATATCAAGCAAAGATGAAGTCTAACTCTCTTCCTATGCATCGGCATGTCATAAAAGAACAATTCATGCACACATAGTGAAGGCCAATGCATAGTATAAATAGTTTCTTGCAAATTTTTCGTGTTGGAAACATAGAGAGGTGGAGATATAGTTCCTCTCTCATAATAATTGCAAGTAGGAGCAGCAAGCACATGCATATTATATCTATCAAAATCATCATGTGTAACGGTAAAACGCAACCCATCAATATAATCCTTAATAAGTGCAAACTTCTTCGATATAGTGTAGTTTGGAGAATTCAAAAAGATAATAGGACTATCATGTGTGGGTGCAATAGCAACAATTTCATGTTTAACATAAGGAACTATAGCAACTTCATCTCCATAAGCATCATTCATATTGGCATCATGGCCACAAGCATAGCAAGCATCATCAAAAAGGGATATTTCAAGAGAATCAATGAGATCATAACAATCATCATAGCAATCATCCTTCGGTAAGCACAAAGGGAAATTAAACAATTTATGAGTTGAAGAGTTACTCTCATTAGAAGGTGGGAATGGGTAGCTAATCCGCTCTTCCTCCTTTTGTTCTTCGCTCTCCTCCTCATCTTTTTCATCCAGTGAGCTCACAATTTCATCAATTTCTTCTTCCATAGACTCCTGCAAAATATTAATCTCTTCTTGGACAGCGGAGTAGTCCTCAATATATCGTTCAACATAGGCATTAGAAGCATAATTATCATAGCAATATTTAAGTATGGCAAAATTTTCAGATTTGTAAAGAGTAGCACCATACTTTTCAATCAAAGAAGCAATTTCATAAGCACCCTTAAAAGCAACAAATTCTTCAATTTGTTGAACATCATAGTAATTATAAACACGCTTAGCATACGAAGATACGATTCCATTATCACTAAACTCACATGATAGGGAAGGTGTTTCTTAGGGTTTTCATAACAACAAGTAAAATCATATATTTCACATAAATTCCAAGCATAGCATTGCAAACGGTGAATTTGACCCAGTAAAAGTTTCCCTTTTTCAGATATACGGTGTCGCACATAACAAGCATGCTCATCTAAATATTTGCCCTCAACTAAGCTAGTTGGGGTTTTAGCATGAGCACATAGGGATTGAAGATGATCCAAGTAATAAGCTTCAGGAGTGTGATAGCTTTTGAGTGGTTCTTCAACCATTGGTTCAGTAGGTACAAGTAATTTTTTTGGTATTTTGCGTTTCCTACCCATAACTAAAGATAGAAAACAACTAAGAACAACAAATAAAAATTACTTAGTGATAAAGCAAACAAGCACACATGAGAATATTCACCCCACGCTATGACTCCCTAGCAACGGCGCCAGAAAAGGTCTTGATAACCCACAAGTATAGGGGATCAATTGTAGCCTCTTTCGATAAGTAAGAGTGTCGAACCCAAAGAGGAGCTAAAGACAGAACAAATATTCCCTCCAGTTCTATCGACCACCGATACAACTCTACGCACGCTTGACGTTCGCTTTACCTAGAACAAGTATGAAACTAGAAGTACTTTGTAGGTGTTGTTGGATAGGTTTGCAAGATAATAAAGATTATGTAAATAAAAAGTAGGGGCTTTTTAGATAAAGACACAACTAAGTTAGGTTTAGTAGAGAGCTTGTTGTTACGAGAAAGTTATTTGTCCCTAGGCAATCGATAACTAGACCGGTAATCATTATTGCAATTTTATATGAGGGAGAGGCATAAGCTAACTTACTTTCTCTACTTGGATCATATGCACTTATTATTGGAACTCTAGCAAGCATCCGCAACTACTAAAGATCATTAAGGTAAAACCCAACCATAGCATTAAAGTATCAAGTCCTCTTTATCCCATGCGCAAACAATCTACTTACTCGGGTCTGTGCTTCTGTCACTCACGCCACAGCGGGGATCCCTCACGCTTGCGCGACATGGAGAGCACCATAGGACAGCACCAATAATAAAACATGCAACTCAAACCAATCACGATCATCAAATAACCCATAGGACAAAACGAATCTACTCAAACATCATAGGATAGCCATACATCATTGGGAAATAATATATAGCGTTGAGCACCTTGTTTAAGTAGAGATTACAACGGGTAAAAGAGGGGTTACAACGCTGCATAGAGGGGGGAAGAGTTGGTGATGATGATGGTGAAGTTGTTGGTGAAGATTGTGGTGATGATGATGGCCCCCGGTGGCACTCCAGCGCCACCGGCAGCGAGGGGGAGAGAGCCCCATCCTCCTTCTTCTTCCTTGACCTCCTCCCTAGATGGGAGACGGGTTTCCCCTATGGTCCTTGGTCTCCATGGCGTGGGAGGGGCGAGAGCCCCTCCGAGATTGGATATGTCTCTCTGTCTCTCTCTGTTTCTGCGTTCTTAGATTCTACCCTTTCACCGATTCTTATACTCCCAGAGATCCGTAACTCCGTTTGGGCTGAAATTTTAACACGATCTCTATCCGGATATTAGCTTTCTTGCGGCGAAAGAAGGGCATCAACCGCCTTACGGGGTGGCCACGAGGGTCAGGGGCGCGCCCCCTGCCTCGTGGCCCCCTCGGGCATCGTCTCGGGTGGATTTTTCTTCCCAAAAATCATATATATTCCAAAAAACATCTCCGTCAGTTTTTATCCCGTTTGGACTCCGTCTGGTATGGATATTCTGTGAAACAAAAAACATGCAACAAACAGGAACTGACACTGGGCACTGGATCAATATGTTAGTCCCAAAAATAGTATAAAAAATTGCCAAAGTATATAAAAGTTGTAGAATATTGGCATGGAACAATCAAAAATTATTGATACGACAGAGATGTATCATTATCCTCGATGGCAACAATACAATACGTGCCTTGCTGCCCCTACTGTCACTGGGAAAGGACACCGCAAGATTGAACCCAAAGCTAAGCACTTCTCCCATTGCAAGAAAGATCAATCTAGTAGGCCAAACCAAACTGATAATTCGAAGAGACTTGCAAAGATAACCAATCATACATAAAAGAATTCAGATAAGATTCAAATATTGTTCATAGATAAACTTGATCATAAATCTACAATTCATCGGTCTCAACAAACACACCGCAAAAGAAGATTACATTGAATAGATCTCCACAAGAGAGGGGGAGAACTTTGTATTGAGATCCAAAAAGAGAGAAGAAGCCATCTAGCTAATAATTATGGACCCGAAGGTCAGAAGTAAACTACTCACACTTCATCGGAGAGGCTATGGTGTTGATGTAGAAGCCCTCCGTGATCGATGCCCCCTCCGGCGGAGCTCCGGAAAAGGCCCCAAGATGGGATATCGTGGATACAGAAATTTACGGTGGTGGATTTAGGGTTTTGGCTCCGTATCTGGTAGTTTGGGGGTACGTAGGTATATATAGGAGGAAGGAATACGTCGGTGGAGCAACGTGGGCCCCATGAGGGTGGAGGGCGCGCCTGGGGGGGGGGGGTAGGCGCGCCCCCTACCTCGTGCCTTCCTGGTAGCTTTCTTGACGTAGGGTCCAAGTCCTCTGGATCATGTTCGTTCCGAAAATCACATTCCCGAAGGTTTCATTCCATTTGGACTCCGTTTGATATTGTTTTTCTGCGAAACTCTGAAATAGGCAAAAAAACAGCAATTCTGGGCTGGGCCTCCGGTTAATAGGTTAGTCCCAAAAATAATATAAAAGTGTATAATAAAGCCCAATAATGTCCAAAACAGGATATAATATAGCATGGAACAATAAAAAATTATAGATACGTTGGAGACATATCACATCTCTTTTATTATCGCATCTTGTTTACTATTTTGCAATCTTTACTTTCCAATCTATACAACAAAAATACCAAAAATATTTATCTTACTATCTTTATCAAATCTCACTTTCGCAAGTGACCGTTAAGGGATTCACAACCCTTTATCGCGTTGGTTGCGAGGTTCTTGATTGTTTGTGCAGGTACTAGGTGACTTGCGTGTTATCTCCTATTGGATTGATACCTTGGTTCTCAAAAATTGAGGGAAATACTTACGCTACTTTTCTGCATCACCCTTTCCTCTTCAAGGGAAAACCAATGCATGCTCAAGAGGTAGCAAGTTCCTCCTCCGGTCCTTGGTCTCCATGGCGGTGGAGGGGCGGGAGCCCCTCCGAGATTGGATCTCCCTCTCTGTTCTCTTCTGTTTCGCGTTCCCCAAATCTGGCCGAAAACCGTTTCTTATATTCTCGGAGATCCGTAACTCCGATTGAGCTGAGATTTTAACACGATTTTTTTTCGGATATAAGCTTCCTTGCACCCGAAGTAGAGGTCCAACCGACGTACGAGGTGAGCACAACCGACCACGGCACGCTTGGCTCCTCTGGCGCGCCCTGGTGGGTTGTGCCCACCACGGGCCTCCGTTTGCGGTGATTCCAACTCCCAAAAATCACATATATTCCAAAATAATTCTCCGTGAAATTTTATTGCATTTGAAATTCGTTTGATATGGATACTCTGTGATACAAAAAACATGCAGAAAATAGGAACTTGCACTTGACACTGGATCAACAGGTTAGTCCAGTAAATCATATAAAAAGTTGCCAAAAGTATGTAGATACGACGGAGATGTATCAGGCATGCATTTCTTTATGATAGTACAACAGTCACTGCTGACATATTGGGCAACTCAGGCATAGCCTAACAAGTAACAAACAAGCATTCAAATCAAGCAATATAGCAAAGCAAACAACTGAACTATTTGTAATTCTTTAGGATTACAGGTTGAGGGCATAAGACATGAAATCAGCCCACACACATTACATTTCACATGTACTAAAACACACTGGCTTACCATATGTTGCTGTGAAGCCTCGCTGCTGTTGCAATATTCTTTGAAGATATCGTCAGCATCCCATGGTTGCAAATCTAGTTGTTTTAGTTTATTCTGCACCCTCTATTTAGGTAAAATTAATTTTAATCACATGCACTGGTTTGAATTGATCATCAATTGTTCATCTAAACTAATGAAAGAAGGGTGTGTGCTTACATGAAAATATATCTCCTTCACTCTATTTTTATGCTTGTTCGAGGTGCCAGCCCCAAAAGAACAAATATTTTGCTTGATGGGGTTGGCAGCTCCATAATTAATAGAAGCATCAAATTAGTCATGCAACTTGGGAAGATCAAGAACACACAAAAAAGTAATGAACAGAGGATCGGAGCAATGATGTAATAGCTAGCATCAAAAAATGTAGGGTAAAACGAACAAAAAGCAATGGAACCACATGCTAGTTTGCTGATGTGTAATTAAGCATAGAGAACATGAAGCAGTCTGATGGAACCAACAGGTGGCATCAGAACAACACCATTATCATAAATATAGCATGCAAGAAGTAAAAGAGTAGGCAGTGATATCTAGGAAGTACAGTGATACTTAGGACAAAACTAAAGCATATTAACTATATGTGCACTAGAATGTAATTTAGCACATGTAACATGTTCACTGCCAGAAGTATGGCCCTACAGGTGCAAGTAGAATAACGCGTCCCATGAAATATTGAATGATGCCCTGAAGAAATTCAAAGGTGTAGTGCTTATGCTAAGAAAGTGAACGTAGGCGCCGGCCGTTGGATAATAGTACCTGAATCTCGGTGGCGTATGGATATTGTTGTCATACTTGATAGCTAAGGATCATCGATGGTGCTTGTGTTGCGGTTGAGTTTGGGCCGGCTGTCGCCGTCGCTGAAGCGGCTCCGGTGCTTCGGTTGCAGCGCCTGTCAACATACAAGAAAGCTCATCTGTGGTAAGTGAATAGTTGCACGATAAAGAAGAGAGGAGCGGGTCCGGTGCAGTTGAAGGGCCAGCGATGGGGCGGACGAGGGAGTCAGTGAAGGGCCTACACTGTGGTGGACAAGGGAGCCGGTTAAGAAGATTCAGTGCAGTGGACCATGATAGAGGTCAAGGAGATCTCGAGCGGTGGACAAGCCAGTCGCTGAAGCGGCTCTAGTGAAGTGGTGAGTTGGAAGTTGGGGGTTCCAAGGTGCGGAAGGTAGATCCGGCGGGGTGTGAGGTCCACCGCTGCGGTAGAGGACTAGATTCGGCGGCCTGCCGTGGTTGGGGGGGGGTCAGGGAGGGGAAGGGGAGGGGCTCTGGGGAAGAATGTTGGGGGCAAAGAGGGGAAAACAATGGAGTTACCAAAACAACCCTTTTCCGTTCATGTGGTAGGGGTAAAACAGGAAAATCGCAGGGCTAAACTTTCGGGCCCGAGATATTTCGATGTGAGCGGGAAGTTTGAATGCTTTTGGCGCCTGAAATTATAAGTGTTCTGCTCTTGTACGACCGACTATGATATCATGTCCGAGAATTATTTGTTTTGCACGCAAAAAAAGTGCAAGTTTTGAAAATCAATGTCTCCAACTAGAAACTTAGATTATCCATTCAATTCAAATATGGATCATTGAGCTAGTACAAGCAAATACCATCATACGATCCAATTCAAATGAAATTCCAAATGTGTTTATCCTAAATATGATGACAAAAGCAAAAATGTGTATGTGTTTGAATAAAAAATGGACGATTATAAAGTTTGAACATGCTCGTATGTGTATATCTTTAGGTTTGATATATGAATTTGAAATCATGAAATCCCCGCTAAAAAAATGTACCTCCGTTTGAATGAATTACAAAATCTAATGATGGAGTCGAATTGCAAAATTCCAATCTTAGGTTTGTAATTCTGGTACATCAAGGTATATCACGCATGTTCGAAAGTATCATTATCTCATAGTCCAAACTGTGAAACAAATTGATCAACCATGAGTGCACACACTATTGACCATATATATCTCAATTACACTAAAGTCCCTCAAATATAGACAACTCACTCTTTATCTGAAGCCACACCCCCCCGTCACCCCCCACACACAAGTCGTTCTCTCCCCCAGACACGAACACACAAGCACATTAACACCCCCTCTCTTCTAAAGTCGGGACCCCAATATAGGTCTCTATCACTTTGTCTCTCGGGCATGCACACATCTCTTCCCCCACTCTCTAGGTCTCCCGGCATCTCTCTTTCCCAAGCACACGCACTATGTAGAGTGTATCTTTCCCATACACACAAAACGTCGCCCCCAAACGTCTATCTCCCTAGTTATGTGGTTCTCGCACACTCACCTCACCCACCACCCCCACTCCAAACAAGCACACTTTGTCTCCTTGTGCACCACTCTCCTCTTTCTATCTCTCCCACATGGGGACCCCCCCAGCAACTTCCCTGTATACATATATGCCGTCAGTCTTTCCATAGCTCCCTGATGTATCATCGTTCTCAATCTCACACGTTGTTCTCTACACCATTTATTCTAGATCCGTCGTGAAGTCCCTATCACACACACGATGACTCGCTTCCCTTGTGTCTCCGTACATAGGCCAATTTCGAACAACATCAACATTGTCTCCCTATCTATACGCCACTTATGGACACAAATGACCCCTCTCTTCCTCTCTCTCTCTCCATCGCTAGCTCTCCCTCTCCCTCTCCCTATCTCTCTCTCTCTCTCTCTCTCTCTCTTGCTCTCACACCCCTCTCCCACACACACTCGATGTCTATTCCAAATAGTCTGCTCCCCGCCCGCACCCATGATATCCCGCTACTACACATGCCTTTGTCTCTCTTTGACACACATGTCACACCATTCCCCCTTCCCTTATACTAGGTTTACATCATTAGTGGTCCCTCGACTCCATATACACACACTCCCTCTCACACACAAATGCACGCACAAACGTGCGCACAAACACACACACACAGACACGCACAAACACCAATCTATCTAGATCCTTCTTTTAAGACACACACACTTGCATATTCTCTCCAGCTCTAGGTATGTATATATCCCCCCTCTCTCTAGCTCAAATGCACACCAAAATTCTCCATCTCTCTAACTCACACATCTCTCCCCATGTTCGCATGTGTATCTCACACACTCACTCTCTAATAATGTCTATGTGTCTCCATGTTACACAACACAAAGCCCCATGTACATGTCTCTCTCTATCCTCCACACACATAGACACAAATAATCTCTTATCATTGCCTCAGTCTCTAGACATATCACACACGCACATTCTCTCTCTCTCTCGCAAACACACTCAACAAGGGTTTCCCTGTGAATAACTTACCGTCTATTCATCAACAGTCGTGGCAGTACGGCAAACACGAGACGTGAAAAAGAATAAATCTACACGTGCGTAGACCACCTAGTATGACTACTAGGACTAGAGCAAGCCGAAAGCGCACCGCCGTCACCCCCTCCTTATCGGCGACGGGAAAACCTTTGTTTTAGACAGTTGAGAAGTCATTGTGCTAAGGCCCCACATGCTGATGCGTTGAATAGAATGTAGATCCTAGTTTACGGAAACAAGTATCGATAATTCGTTTGTTTCTCCATACTTATATTTCTTCTCTTATAAAAAACCGAGTTGGTGATGATGGTATGCGTGCCATCTTGCAATATAGACCGTCCGATCTATATCTGATGGATGGAAATTAAAATAAAAGATACCAGCACCTCTCTCCACATGTGCAGACAAGGCCTTCCTTCGTTCATCCTTATCTCCAACAGCCTCATTGTTGAGCAATTAAAAAAAGGAAGCCTCTGGAACAAACTGGCCTGGTGGCCGCTGCCGGCATCATCCGTCCCCATGCCTCCGCTTAGCCCGACCGCCAATCACCACCATGCCCCACTCCTCTTCACCTTATCTCCTCTTTCTCGAGATATCATTAGTTTTTACACATGGGATTACTCCCGCATGGGTCAATCACAACAAGTGTTTTATAAAAAAATGCATCTTGATGTTCCGTGCAATGCATGGACATCTTGATGTACTCCTACAGAAGACTAAGTTGGTGATGATGGTGTGTCTGCCATTCGTCATTTCTGACCGTTAGATCTACATCTAATGACTGTGTGGTAAGTTGTTGCCTTTTCTCACCAACATCCCACTTCTCTACCAATTTGCAGAAAAAACCCATAATTAGTATCTTAAAACCAACCACATCCCTCCCTCAGCTCACCAAAACAGCCCAAGGAATATATTCTGATTGAAACATAATATATCTCTAGTGATATATGTATATCAAAAATAGAGTGTTTTGTATCAAGTTTGTGAATAAGTATTATTCCAATTATGATCCGTTGCAATGCACGTGAACATTGCTAGTATTTCCAACCATGCAAAAAATGCTATTCCATAGTTTCGAGTTTTCCATCAAGATATTAGTCACTCATGGTTGATATTTACTTTCAATCACATACACATAGGCACTATGTAAATAGCCTTTCTTATTGGCTTCCAAATCTTAACTTCCACTCCTACTTACAATATGTAGAGTATTTAACGAAAAACTACCACTTTCAACCAGCCCTAGGAAGAAACTATTGTACAAAAAATAGCAAAAACATACCCAAAGTTTCTTAACCCGCGCCAAAAACTACTACCTAGTGCCGATTTGGCTCATTTAAACCTATTTATGACAGGGTTGGCCCACACGTCCGTGCTGACGAGGCAGCTTAAACCAACACATTTTGTTTGACCGTTGACATGAGGGACCCACATCTGACCTTCTATCATGTTATTCCCCCTCAAATCATTATTTTCCTGAACATTACTTCAACCAGTACTGATGCATGTTCGTCGGTGGCACCGGTGATGAGCGAGTTGGCCGCCGCTCCATCGAACGGGCTAGACGCCGCGCTGGCCTCCACACGGGTTGGTAGGCTGTCCCGAGCGTGACTCACGCATGAGCAAGCTACCATGCTGGCCTTCGCTCCAGCTAGATGGCTAGCCTTAGCACGGCGTGCGCGAGCAAGCCACCGCACCGCTGTGCCAATCTAGCTAGCATACCTTGCAGAAAAGCAGCTGGACGGAGCTATATTGGCTAGCTAGCGGCCGCAAGCACTGAACGGAGCTGGCATCCGGGATGCCGCAAGATGGGCTCTGCACCGCCGGCAGTTTTGACCTCGCCTTCTGCCGGTGGCGGTAGCTGCATCCCATGGCCGAGGATGACTAGGTGGACGGGCCGGAGGTAGGAGGTCACTCGGGGTTTTTTGTGTAGACTGACATGTAGGTCCCATAAGTCAAAACACCTAACTTGCCGGTCGAATAGAAGGCGTTGAGTTAAGGAGCGACATGGGTTGAAACGTGCCTATAACAACACTTTGTTAAGTAGTCGTTTCTTGGTAGGGCTAGTTGGTAGGGGCATGTACAATGGTTGATAAGGTAGTCTTATCTTAAGTATGTCGTATGCAAGTGGTAGTAGTTTCTTGGCAATATTAGTGGTTTCTTGTAAGGAACAGTGTACTACTAGCAACAAAAGGCGATTCTAGGTTGCATTGTACTCCAACAAGTAATACTAGTGGCCGCAGGAGTGTATACCTCATTTTGTGGGTTCGATCCTGGCCGAACACACGCCGGCCTTTTTTTAAATAGTAACTTCACTGTGACCCAATATTGTACACGGGTAGTTTGAGTTTTGAAGTCGATCTAACGTGTCGCACCACAATCTGGGTACACTGGATAGCCCAGCCACGTGAACGGGTTTTCCTTCCCATCATCTCGTGGCTCGTGTGCTCGCCCTAGCCGCACCTCGCTTGCAGCTTCCTCATCAACTAGTAACATATTTAAACTAGCGCCTCCCAATTAAGCCTGAGGAGCCGAAAAAGCCTGGCGCGGCATTGGGAACTGTGCAATAGGGCTCTATATGTAAAGTGCTAGTACTCTACTACTCTATAGCTTGTGGCGTTGCACACATGGACTTCACTCCATTATCGGCTCTATAAAAGAAATTCCTCTTGACATGATTTTTTTTGAAATGGAGGCAAAAGCTTTGCCTCATCTCATTCATAAAGAAGGAACTACTAGCAAAGTTCGACGAGATCCATTACACCTCCACAAATGGAAGCAAAAAGCCTAGTCTCGCTGTATCAAATAACTCAAATGTCCTACCCCTGCAGTAACCGTCGCTGATAAACAGGCTGCTAGTGTGTGCGTGAGAGGAGCGGCTGAGTAGGCCAGCTACGCACTTCAATAGAGCATCGAGAGTACCCACTACCCAGGTGTACTTTCCCTGCATTGATAGTACAACGATGGTTCTAGAGAACAATACTACCCTCCACTTCCAACTGTAGCTCCTTGGCCCTGAGATTCAAGAGTTCAAAACTGGTGCACTATACTAGAAGTACAGTACATCGCACTACTAGTTGAGAAATTAGTACGACTACTGCTATAGTATGAGTATGTAGTAAATAATAGCCTCGCCCCTTCGCTAAGGAATGATCGAGGAGCTACAGTTGGAAGGGACGAGGCCCTGCGGTTACTATGCTCTTATATCCTCCTCGCCAGTTCCCCTCCCCCGAAGAGGAGGCAGTTCGTCGCTGCTCCCATGGATTCGCCAGGCGGTTCTCCTCTTCGTCGGGGCTGGGAGACCTTGGACGTTGATCCTCTAGGAGAAATCGCACGCCGCTCTGACATCCTCACCGGCACAAGACTCGGTACTTCCTGCACCAACTTTTTCACGACGGTGCTTAAACAAGCTTGGGAAAAGGCCATGCTTGTTGGTCTTCCATGCGTCCTCGAGGAGAAGGTTCTTCTATGGGACTATCCTCCGAACAGTCCACCGCTCCCTGGCCGTGGTTGCATGTTGACTCTGCTAGAGTTGCCGATGTTGAGAGGTAGTCGGATTTTGTCTGATGAGCAGGTCAGACATGGAGTTTGGTCATGTAGTACTTAGTTATTCCATTTCTATCCCGTAATTTCTCCACTGCCCACCGTCTTATATATAGGTTTGGGTCGGTGCCAACGAAGATTGGCTTGCATACCTCCGGCCGGATACCACCATCATTTTGCACAACATCCATAGTAGTGCGACCGTTCCCATAGACCCCTTCTCCACCATTGGGATCGACCTTCCGGACTGGCTGGGCGTGAATACGTGTGATGATGCCTACATGAGATTGAAGAACATAGCAATTGCGGACCCACCGACAAAACGACGCGGCTACGACGATTACTATCTCATCGCAGTGTTCGACATAAGGATTGCCATCAATGCAAGAGGCAGTAACGACAGAGGCTGGGGCATGTTGGCCGCATCAGATTTGTACCCCTACATGTTCGAAGATGCCGTGCGCCATCTAGGCCGCATCTTCGCGGTGACAAGCCAGGGGACTTGTTTCATCTGGTTGCCATGCTATGGTACGAGAGATTACAAATGGAATGCACAAAGCATCATTTGCATCCCTAGCGGTACTCCATTATTTTGAAGGGACCAGTCACCCCTCGATCAAAATAAGATCGCCGATCCTGGATGTGCATTTGCATCCGTGATTTGGTCTAACCTGGAACCTTGTAGCCAACTTTGGCATATTGGGATCAACTATCTTAGCAGTCATTACCCATGGTACCACTGATGTGCAACATGGTCACACAATCTACCACGATCGGACCGTCACCATCTAGCCAGGTATTCCATTTAGTATTATATTTTTAACCCTCTCGCCTTCTCTTTCATTGTTGTACTACTTACTAGTACTAGTAGGAGTACTTTTTACCTTGGAAGACGCGTATAGCTAGCTAGGCCCTTGAAGACTTGAACCCACTAGCTGCCACCATTTTTGTTTTTCCATGTCTTACTATCTCATCCATGTAGCCAAGAGTGGCTATATATAATAAGCCGGTTATTTTACTTCCTCTATACTGGAGTAGTACTATTTGCTGCACAATATTATTAACCGCCATATTTGAGCACAACATTGTTATGCATGGATCTTGACTATGTACGTCACCATGTGTCCAGATCTGAGATGCCGCGTGTACCAGATGAACGGCGCCGAGTTCGACCCCCGTGATGCTACGTGGGTGCCGAGGAACACTTGGAGAGTACTCGCTTTTCATTAGGGATAGCTACCCCATTGTGAAGAGGATGTCACCTTCTGTGCACGACATCGAAGACCTGCCGTTCATGAAGCATGGTGGTGTCTTCAGTCTGTACTGCCGGATGAACGACATGCTGGGACACGCTATCCCTGATTTATGCCGCTTCAGCTTGGATGAGTCCCCATCGTGTGGAACCGGACTAGAAAGATGCGACAATGATTCCCGTTGCCCACCGCTATGGATCGTGCCATCCATGAAGAACACCTGGGACTGAAACCTGGAGGAGGACATGTAGCCCATCTATAATGTGTAAGTGGAGTATGGTAAATTGTGAAAGGTAGCGCTGTGAATATATGTAGACTAGTCGTGCACAAATTTATCACATGAATTGGAGATGAACTTGTGTGGCATACTGGCATTTGTCCTTTAGAATTTATTACTAGTAAATGTGTTATGTGTACGTGCAACTTTTGTGGTTGTTGCACGGGCTCCAACACGCTCTTTGAGAAAAAAGGTGGCATAGCTTTGGATATAGGTGACATGGCGGCATCATACAGTAGCATCGTTCACTATAGTTGTTGTATACTCCTACTAGGACAACAACTCTTATAAAACCTTGCGCTTGGCTCTTTGCCTCTTCGGGGGGTTCAACATCTCGTACTCGTGTGAACCTTCCACTTGGCTCTTCACCTCTTCGGAAGGTCCAACAATGATGATACTATAGTACAATATGCTTCTGGAAACCTGACACTGATTGAACTGCTGCACATCCACCACGAGGGCGAGGGCGAGGGAGAGGGAGACGGAGAGGGAGAGGGAGAGGGCGCTATAGTCAAAACCCTCTCCTCGTCCCGCGAGCCACCGCGCGTGTTGGCGAGGGAGAGGCGTAGTAAGCAAGCTTCTCCTCGTTCGGCGAGTTGGTGGGACACATCAAAGCAGTGCTAGTAATAGTCCATACTGTGTCCTTTCCGGTTAAGATGGCTTAATTTGAAACGAGAAAAATACACTGGTCGTCAATGTATGTAACAATACGCTCTTTACGGTCACTATATATAGTTTTGCGGTGATTATACAATCACTACACTACAAAAGAAAGACACATCCGTGACATTTTGGGCCGAACGAATTTTTTTTCTGTCATACATATGGCACTTCTATGACAATAATTGTGAAAAAACCCGGTATCATCATAGATGTGGTGGGCTCCTACTTCTATGACAAAAAATCATGACACAAAATGGGCTTTTCGTCCTGGGCGGGCCGGAGACGCAGCTGCATGACATTCTTTGAGCTGTCCATGACGGGAAAAACCATGGTAGAAGCAAGGGCGAGGAAAATTTCGGGGAATTCCCGGTTACGGTGGGAGGTCGGGGGCCGAGCGATGCGCGTTTCTCTCGTACACGTATGTGCGTGTGTGCGAGGCGTTGGATCTAACTGAACCCGAACGAGGCGTTGGGCTCTAACTGAACTGGAGCGATTGCACTGTAGGCTACGCGTTACTGAACCCGAGCGATCAATCGACCGCTGTTAACTGAACCCGATCGAGCGATTCCTTCGCTACTGCTGCTAACTGAAGCCGATCGATGCTGCCTCTGGATGAACAATGAGCTTTGCGGGGGGAGGGGGGGTTGGATGAACAGTTCCCGGTGGGGGTGGATGAACAGGACCCCGTGGTGTTGCCTCTGGATGAACAGTGAGCTTTGCGGGGGGGGGGTTGGATGAACAGTTCCCGGTGGGGGTGGATGAACAGGACCCCGTGGTATTGCCTCTGGATGAACAGGACCCCGATCGATCGAGCCGGTTGGGGCTGGATGAACAGGACCCCGTGGAGGGCTGGATGAACAGTACCACCCCATGGAGGGCAGGATGAACAGTAGACGGTGGAGGGCAGGATGAACAGTAGCCCGTGGAGGGGTGGTTGAACAGGAGCCCGTGGAGAGGGCTGATTGAACAGTAGCCGGTGGAGTAGCGCGTGGTGGAGGCTGGATGAACAGGAGCCCGTGGATGAACAATCGCAGGTGGAGGCTGGAGGAGGTCGACGTTGGATGAATAGTAGCTCGTGGAGGCTGGAGGGGGTCGACGGTGGAGATGAACAGTATCCCGTGGAGTCCCGTTTTGCGGTATGCCACACCCCTCCCGATGAACAGGACCCCCGTTTCGACCGTAGGAGCTCCGTTTCGTCCGTTTTGCGGTACGCCATACCCCTCCCGATGAACAGGACCCCCGTTTCGACCATAGGAGGTCCGTTTCCTCCGTTTTGCGGTACGCCAGACCCCTCCCGATCAACAGGACCCCGTTCCGAATGTAGGAGGTCCTTTCCTCCGTTGTGCGGTACGCCAGGCCTCGTTTCCATCGCCTGTTCCGTCCAAGCCCTCCCGATGAACACGACCACACATTCCGTTCCGACCCAGCCGGTTGGCTCCCACGCGTTCCTTTGCATCCCAATGAACACGACGCATTCCGTTGCCTCCCCATGAACATGACGCATTCCGTTGCCTCCCCATGAACACGACGCATTCCGTTGCCTCCCCATGAACACGACGACGATGTTGTTTCTCTGTTCCGACCCAGCCATGTCAACGAGCCCTCGCCGTATGTATGCGCGAGTAGGCGTTCGAGACCCCGCCCGTATGTACACATACGTGGCCGTATTTTCTTTCTTGCACCCTGGCCGCCTCTACTACGACACGTGCGCACCTCTACATCCACCAATATATATGTACGTACACGTTCGCGACCAGAATGACAACGCTACATACGCTTCGACCAGGTGGGTCCCGACTATCAGGCAATTCCTTGCGTGCGAAGATGTAGCTGGTGGGTCCCAGCAGTCAGGGGGGCGAAATACGGTGGCTTGTCCGGTGGGTCCCCGCTGTCAGGTGGAGGAATAATTATTTTGCACGTAATAAGGAGGCACTTCCTTCCTGCGTCCATGGACCCAGCTCTTAGCCTCTCCACGTACAGTCCACGTCCGATGGAAGCCATTCCTTGACCATGTTGACCACGCCGTGCCGAGAGCACCAGGGCGGTGGACGACGGCGAGGCCTAGGAAGGGGACGATGCGGAGCCGGGGAAGACGCGGCAGTGGATGCCCACACGTAGAGGAGTACGAGGGCACTGTTTCGCTGTGGTGTGAGGCTGCCGTCGCCGCAGAGTAACAGGGGGTGTGGGTGAGTAGAGGGATGGCCTGGCCAGCGGTGGGAGTAGTAGGGGGCGGTGAGGCCTCCGCCGCATCGCAGCCGGCCACAGGAGGCACGACCACGAGGCACGATTGGCGCTGGTTTAGGCGGTTGGAGCAAGAAGACCAGAGGTTGAAGAATCACTACGGCCGTTGGATGGACATCGTACGGTCACTCGAGCTAGAGTCGTGCATATTGACTAAGTTGACAATGCCCTCCGTCCCCGTCAACTTAGTAGGACCACAAGTCAGCCTGCCACTATACTGGGTCCTAGCTAACAGGGGGAGTATTCATTTTTTGTGCGTAATAAGGAGGCACTTCCTTGCGTGCAAAGATATAGCTGGTGGGTCCGAGCTGTCAACGTCGGTAACGTTTTTTTCACGAAATACAGAGGCCCTTTCGGTGGGTCCCTGATGTCAGGTGGAGGAATCATTATTTTGCGCGTAATAAGGAGGCATTTCCTTGCGTGCGGCCGTGGACCCAGCTGTCGGCCTCTCCACGTACAGTCCACTTCAAATGCATGTCGGTCATTGACCACGTTGACCAGGCTGTGCCGAGAGCACCAGGGCGGTGGATGACGGCGAGGCCTAGGAAGGGAATGGCATGGAGGCAGGGAAGACTCGGCAGTTGTTTCCCACACGGAGGGGAGTACGACTGTACGAGGGTTTACTGGTTCGTCTGCCGTCGCTGGAGAATAACAACAGGTGTGGGTGAGTAGAGGGATGGCTAGGCTAGCGATGGGAGTACGATGGGGCGGTGAGGCATGTGCGGCAGCACAGCCGGCCGCGGGGAGGAGGGAGCAGGCAGTCCCGCCGACACTTGTTTGAGCTGCTGGAGCAGGAAGAGCAGAGATTGAAGAAGCATGATAGCCGTTGAATGGACATCCAATGGTCACTACTCGTGCGTCAACCTTTTTTTAGGAAAACCTCAAATCTGTGGAAAACAGCATACAGCCCATCTGCCATTATTTCTAATAATTTTCAGCCCATCTGGTAATTCTGAAGGTTTTTTTGAGCCCATATACTTTTTGTTAGCATTACAGCCCAAATTGTGGCCACGGTTAAAAAATTTTACGAAATTTTGCACATTTCGGTGCGGTCCGAACAGTTTTTCATCCCGAAATTTCGACTCACATTCAAACTGATTTTGAAAATAAATGTATATCAATATAAAATCCAACAAATTCTCCACGCATAAAAATTAATGTAATTTTAAAATCTTGAAATGAAAAAAAAGATATTTGAAACTAATTGCCGGTTTGATGTGTTTTAAAAATGTACAGCCCATTTCTCATTACTGATGGGCCATTTTCAGCCGAATGAAAGCTCTCCTCGTCTTGAAAGATTTGTAGCCCAACAGGCCTGACAAAGCGACTTACTTGGCAAATCACAAAAAAACTGGGCTGTGGCCATGGACCCAGCTGTCAGCCTCTCCACATACAGTACTCTTCCGATGGAAGTCGTTCCTTGACCATGTTGACCACGCCGCGCGGAGAGCACCATAGCGGTGGACGACGGCGAGGCCTAGGAAGGGGACGAAGCGGAGCCGGGGAAGACGCGGTAGAGGAAGCCCGTGCGGAGAGGAGTATGACGGTTCACTGGTTCGGCTGCGGTGTGAGATTGCCGTCGCCGCAGGGCCTGGCCAGCGGTGGGAATAGTAGGGGCGGTGAGGCCTCCGCGGCAGCACAACCGGCCACGGGAGGCAGGAGCATGCGGCACGACCGGCGCCGCTTTGGGCGGCTGGAGCAAGAAGACCAGAGGTTGAAGAAGCACTACTGCCGTTGGATGGACATTATACGGTCACTGGAGCTAGAATCGTTCATATTGACTAAGTTGACAAAGCCCTCCATCCCCGTCAACTTTGTTGGCCCATAAGTCATCCTCCCACTATGGTGGGTCCTAGCTAGCAGGGGGTATTCATTTTTTTGTGCGTAATAAGGAGGCACTTCCTTGCGTGCGAAGATATAGCTGGTGGGTCCGACATGTTAGCGGGGGGAACATTTTTTTCACGAAATACAGAGGCCCTTCCGGTGGGTCCTAGCTATCAGGTGGAGGAATCATTATTTTGTGCGTACAGTCCACGGCCGATGGATGTCGTTTGTTGACCAAGTTGACTAGGCCGCGCCGAGAGCACCATGGCGGTGGACGACGGCGAGGCCTAGGTAGGGAACGACACGGAGCCGGGGAAGACTCGGCAATGGTTGCCCATGCGGTGGGGAGTACGAGGGTTTACTGGTCCGGCTGCCATCGCCGGAAAATAACAGGAGGTGTGGGTGAGTAGAGGAATGGCCTGGCCAGCAATGAAGTACGGTGGGGCGGTGCCGCCTGTGCGGCAGCACAGCCGGCCACGGGAGGCGGGAGCAGGCAGTCCCACCGAAGCTGGTTTGGGCGGCTGGAGCAAGAAGATCATATATTGAAGATGCAGCACGGCCGTTGGATTAACATCAACCTAGTAGACCCACAAGTCAGCCTCCAAATCTGTCCCAAACAGCATACAGCCCAAAATTTCTAGCCAGATTCAAATTAATTTGAAATCTAAACATACCTTAATTTAAATTCAATGCAATTTTACCCGCACAAAAACAATGAAATTTAAAATATCAAAATTCGAAAGAAAACAATATTTTGGAACTAATTGTCTGTTTGCTGTATTTTTTCATTTTACAGCCCATTTATTATACTTATAGCCCATTTCTTATTACTTATAGCCCATTTTCTGGGCAAAATGCATCCCTCCTCGTCTTGAAAGATTTCCGGCCCAGCAGGGCATAGAAAAGCAAGTAGGCCTACGTTGGTTATTCTGCAAAAAACAAAATAACTGGCTAGCAATTTTCAGAAAGGAAAAAAAAATTGGGCTGGTCATGTGCTAAACATATGAAATAAAAGCCTGGGCTAGACGGGCCACGGGTCCCGCACAACCCAGTTGATACCCTTCTCCATCCCGAAAAAACAAAATTACTGCGCGCGCTGCTGGGTCCCTACTATCATCCTCACCATGTACAGTCATCTCCTTATTCCTGTCGGTTGTTAACCATGTTGACAACACCGGAGGGCAGCGTCGGGGCGAGCGAACCAAGGCGGAGGACGATGATGAGGCCTCGGACGGGAACGAACAGGAGCCGGGGCAGATCACAGCCAGCCGTGGGAGGCGGGAGCAGGCGGTCCTGCCGGTGCTGGTTTGGCTTTTGCGGCTCGAGGAAGAAGAGACTGAAGAAACGCGACAGACGTTGAATGTCAATCCAACGGTCAAGGTTGGCACAATCGTTTGTCGACTAAGCGGACACCAAGTAGCATACTTTTTATATATAGGAAGAAAACTGCGAGGAAATGCGTTCGTCTGCCGTCCTCCTCACAGGGAACGTTCGCCACATAAGTGACTAGCACCCTTGGTTTTCAACCAAGAGGTCTTGGGTTCGAGTCCCAGGAACTCTCAATTTTGTCCTCCTTCCTTCCTTGCAAAAAAGGGAAAGAAAATCAAAGACTTGGGAAGGCATACAGAACAAGCTAGTGTACCAATAAAGAGACGTTGTCGAGTTTTAGAAAAAAGAAAGACGTGCTCCTGTAGCTGGTTCGAATCCAAACCTAGACTATGACTATATATGGTGCTATGCTACTCTGCAAGTAATGAAACTGACATATCCAACATTCGCTTCTCCTCTTCTCTACTTACTCTGCCTAGCATCAAAAGCTCTGGCCGCAGCAACCATGTCCGCTGGCTGCTCGTCCACCTGCTCTTCAGTAGACAACAACCAGACATGTGCCAAGTCGCAACCCGTACCATCGCCTGTGGGTCTCATCACACCCTCGCTGGCACGCGCACCCCATCCGATTGCTCATCGCAACCCGCTGCCGTTGGTGTGGTGCCACTGCTGCAAATCACGCAGAGTCAGCCCATTGTGTCTCAACCACAATCCGCAACCCTGGCCGAGTCTTCTACAAATGCCTGAATCATGGGGTAATAATATGTTTAAGTGTTGTTCTGCAACTATGCTGATTATTTGGTTAGCCGAGGAATCCAAATACCAGCAGGTTGGGGTGTTGGACAAGTAACTGAAGGAATGGCAGAAGAGGAAGATGCAGAGCAGAAGGTTAAAGATGCAGTTCCTCTGATCATGGCCAAGCAATAGCTGCTGAACGGCCTTCACAGCAATGAGGAGATGAAAGAGCTTGTGAAGATAATGGGCAAAATCGATGTGCTTTGTAGGATGATTGTCTCTTTTTTTGCAGTGTATGTAGCACTCCTGATGTATTTAGTGGCTACGACATAAGCACTTTGCTGAAACTAGTAATGAATGAAACCTGTGTAGCAGGCTGGGCGTAGTGTTGTGAACATCTAATGATTTCTATTAACAGAAATCAGGGGTATCCCCTTTTGCTCATATAAATAAATAAATAGCAGAGGCCCTGTCGGATCAGCTTTGTTCTCATTCGAAGACGTCAAGCAAATTGTAGTCCAACAACAAACTATGTCATCAAATTCAAGTTTCACAGCCAAATATGAGTACAACTAAACAACAATGTCATCATGTTTTAGTTGTTATACAGTCACCAAACACAAATCAGCATACATAACAAGTGATGTTCTCACAACAAAATACTAAACAACATGTTCATCAGGTTTCAGTTGTCATAGCAAACACAATTTCATATAGTAGATAAAAAAACGTCTTCTAACAGGCAAATACGACAAAAGCAATGTAATCATCATCCGCAGTAGCAACGTCAACATCTTCGCCATGTGTATCAGCCTGAATCGTAATTCCCCACGGTGTCATCTTCTTCTTCGTCCTCAACGTCCTCGAACGTTGGCTTCTTCTTGATCAACTCTTGTATGTCCACAACACGACATGCAATATTTTCGCCGGCGTCATTGACGTGATGGTTCTCAAAGATATTAGGAACATCTGTGTTATCTTGTACATCAGGAGCAGTGTAAGCATCATCTTGTTGTGCAACTTCATTAAACGAATTCCTCTGCTCAAACCTTTGCAATACTCTCCAGTCATCGCTACGTGGAAATGTATCTTCCAAGAAAAATATCTGTGTTGCTTGATTTGCCAAAATAAAAGGCTCGTTGGTCTAGTATGCCGCCTTGACATTGATGGATTTGAAATAATCATCAGCTCTGGGTTTTGCGATCCTAGAAAACAGGTTATACCAACGACAGCACAACAGAACCACACACAGATGATCCTCGAAACTGGAGATATACTGCAACTGAATAATGTCTATTATGTTAGCATACATTTCAGTTATCTCTTTGTCATACGTATCCATGCTCATGATGGCACTGTTTTGTGTCTTCCTGCCTTCGTCTCGTGCAAGGGTGTTGTAGCGCACATCTCCAACAATGCAAGATTCATAATGTCTTAGCCGAGTATCAGGACCCATTGCTAGTGAGTAAAGGGCATCATCAACTGCCTGCCCATCCTCCCGCATCTTCTTAACCTATGGTTAGAAAATAGACAAGTTGATCATCTTATGTACTCAATATATTAAAAAAACTGACAGTGCACTTCAAAATCTTACATGGTTCTTGAACCATTTCGCAAATCCTGCCATAACCAGTTTGTCAATGTTTCTTGGATTTTGCGGCAGTAACTCCTCTTTGTAGATGCTGCACAACATAGTGATCGCGTCAAACATCTAAATATATAAGAATGTGCTGCAAGTTTAGTAGATTACGATGTATAAGCTGCAATACTGCACTTACTTGATATAAGGTAGTATCTCAGGACAGTTATTCAACACATACCAAACCATTTTGTCCAAATCTTTAGGTTTGTCCTCTTGTCGACTCTTCCCTGTAACTCGAACAGAATAATCGAAAACATTGAGCCCACGATTGTCTTCACCCACCTCTTTGCTAAGCTGATCAGCTATTTCAATGTATTTTGAGCAGAATGTCAACGCTTCTGTAGCAATGTAGGCCTCTGCAATGGAACCCTCGGGTCTAGCTCTGTTCCTAACATAGCCCTTGAAAGTGCCTAGCCGCCTTTCAATAGGGTACATCCAGCCATACTGTACTGGACCTCTAAGTAGTGCCTCATCAGGTAGATGAACATCCAAACGCACCATCACATCAAAGAAGGCTGGAGGATATATCTTCTCAAGGTCGCATAGGATAGTTGGTATCTTGTCTCTAAGACGCTCCAAAGCATCTATCCTGATATTCCTACTGCAGAGTTCCCTGAAGAACTGTCCCAACTCTGCAACTGCTCTGTATAAGTCAGGGCGGCCCAATCCTCTAAGGATAACAGGTAAAACCCTTTGAAGTAGAATGTGGCAGTCATGAGTTTTCAACCCTTGTACCTAATTTCCATCTGCACTAACTCTCCTTTCAGGGTTGGAAGCAAATCCATGTGGGAATCTCACACGTGACAGGACCTCGCAGAATTCTTTTCTTTTTACCTTGTCCAAGACATACACAGCTGGTGCCATATCCCGTGGTTTACCTTCATCTTGCACCTGCAAATCCTTTTTGATACACAGGTGTGTCAAATCAATCCTAGATTTTAAGGTATCTTTCGTCTTGCCTTCAATATTAAGAAGTGTGCCGATAATGCTATCACATATATTTTTCTCGATGTGCGTCACATCACGATTATGCCGCAGATCCAAATCTTTCCAATACTCCAAGTCCCACAAAGTGGACCTGCGGGTAAACAATAATCTCTCTTCTACCCTGCCACGCTTCCTTTTCCTGCTACCATTACCAGGATGGTTTCCTGGTGTAATATGCCCGACCTTCTCTAATTCCACTTGCAACTCATCGGCGGTGAGCCTCTTTGGCACATCACGGTTTTCATGCTTTGCATTGAACACATGTGTTCGGTATTTTCTAGGATGCGGCTTGTCCTTGGCAAGGAAACGGCGGTGTCCAATGTAACAGATCTTGCTAAGTATTGCGTATGACAGCTGATTCCTGTCACAACGAACACATGCATTGTAACCATGTGTTGTTCGCCCTGACATAGTGCCCAAAGCCGGATAATAATGGATGCACCAAATTATAACAGCACGCAGAAAGAAATCAGCTAGTGGGCTGCTATATAGGTCTCGAGTGAGAACACCCTTCCATAGCTATTGAAGTTCCTCCACAAGAGGCTCCATGAACAAATCAAAATCCTTTCCAGGACTTTTTGGACCTGGGATGAGCAAGGCCATCATGTAGTTTGATTCTTTGGTGCAGACATTTGGAGGCATATTGTAAGGGATAACAAGCACTGGCCACATGCTATATGTGGCGCTCTGGTGGCCAAATGGGTTAAATCCATCTGAAGCTAAGCCAAGTCTAATGTTTCTCGGGTCAGCAGCAAACTCTTTGTGTTTATCATTGAAGCTTTTCCACTCACTACCATGAGATGGATGGCTCATTACATTCTGATCTCTATACTCCTGGTTCCTAGAATGCCACAGTACATCCTCTCTTGTTTCAGCATCATGAAACAACCTCTACAATCTTGGTGTAATTGGAAAATGTCTCAGAACATTATGAGGAATCCTCTTCACAGTATCGCCATCTTTCCATCTTGATGATTTGCATTTCGGGCATTCACTTAAGTTGGCATAATCCTTCCAGAACAGAACACAATTATTCTTACAAACATGGATCATATCATATCCAATTCCAACTGCACGAAGGAAATTCTTCATTTTACTGTAGGTGTGTGGCATCTCAGACGCATCTGGGAAAGATTCACAGAAAGCAGCCAACATCACATCAAACGATTTGTTGGTCATCCGCTCAGATGTCTTCACCTGAAGAAAGGTGACCATAGCTGAGAATACTGACAGCTTATTTCTTGGGGTGACAGCAATGTTGCATTGTTCCAACATGCGGGCCCACCGTTTTTCTTTTGCAGGTGAAAGTTCACGGAATGCATGAGCATTTCGTAGCATTGTTTCAATGTTGGTCAAACTCACTGGCTCCGCCACCACCACCTCCTCCTCCTCTTCCACCTGAACATCAGGCAAATCAAGATGGTGATCTGCTGCTTCCACGTAGTCAATAACATTGACGTTCACAGCTTCACCATGATGAACCCACCTAGTATATGTGACCGACATCCGATACAAGTGTAGATGATTTTGCATAGTTGACTGGGGTCTTGTAACTGAATTCATACAATTGCTACATGGGCAGAGCACATCTGATTTCGGACCACCGTACTCAGCTCTGATAAAGTTCATGAAGTTTTCAACCCCCTCGACATATGCAGCGGAGAATCTTCGAGCAGAAGTTATCCAAGCCATGTCCATCTGTTAGACATACAAATTAGTTCTTCTACTAGATATTACAGGAAAAACATATATGCTTTTTTATGAAGTCCAGAAAAAAAAACCTAGGTCGATGTCTAAAGCTATGGCAAGATATTTGGACGAGCAGATCTAAGTAACGAAATATATGTAAAGCTAATTCAGCAAACAGATTTGAGTGCCAAATTATGGCAGGCTGTTTCAGCAGTCAATGAGGCCGAGCACACAGCCATCGAACTATCGAAGGCCATCGCAACAACAAAGATCGAGTATAAAACGGTGTAGAGCTATATGGCTACTAGACCATGGCAATCTATGTCACAATAAATATATGGCAGGATATTTTAGCAACTAATCGGCCTTGGCATGTCATCTCAGCTAAGCAGATTGAGTGCAGAACAGGGCAAGGGAGCTTCTTAAGCAGAGCATATTGACAGTAAACTACTTCGGCAAACAGTGAGATTAACAGCGTCTATCAGCTAACATTCAGCGCTACATCGACATGAATGGGGCCTCAGTCTAGAATGCGCGTGCCATGGGAGAAGCTGAACGCCGTGCGTCTCCACACGAACATCGCCAGCGGTGGCGGCGCTGACCGCCGTGCGCCTCCACAAGAACGTAGCCAGAGGTGGCGGCGCGGCTAGAGGACGGCAGTCTACGAGAGCGTACTGTGGGAGCGAGAGGATCGCCGAACCCCGGCGCCGACGTATCGGCGCGGCGGGGTGGGCGGCTTTGGCGGAGCGAATGGAGTGGAGGGGGACAGGGGGGAGGGGGTTTGGGGAATATTATCGGCTAGTTGGCCGAAGGGCGGTTGAATCGGATTTGGGGGGAATTTTTGGGTGTGTGTGGGGGGGGGGAGGATTTTCGCGCGGTGGGCGGGGAAAGTTTGGCGCATGGTCGGTTTCTCCGAGTGCAGTCCCACGTGTCAGTGAAGAGGCAAGCCGAAGCGCGTTCCTGAAAGTGCAACTATCCCTAGGTGGTTTTGGTAATTCCTAACAACATATAGCTCATTGAGCTAATGCTATTCTAAGATTAATATTTCAGGAAAAGCTCAATGCATGGCATGGCATGGATGAGGAAAGTGGACCCCTCAAAATACTAAGGACAAAAAGATTGGCTCAAGCTCAAAGCTCAAGACTCTACATTTTATATTTTAGTGATCCAAGATCACATTGAGTCTATAGGAAAAGCCAATACTATCAATGTAACGACCAGACCTCAAACGGTCCAATCTCTATGCTCAGGTGTCATCCCTGGATCAGTAGTGCTGACACCAGACAGTACTCGAAGGATTTATAACAGAGTAGCAACCACACACTTATTACATCGAGAGTCTCAAAAGAGAAATTATTACAATAAATATGTCTTAAGGCCATCTAATAACGATAACAACGGAAGGCTTAGAAGATAAGTGAGTCCATCAACTCCAACGGCATCAGTGAGTATAGAACCACGACCTAAAAGCACCTTAATCGTCGTTTGAAAAGTCTGCAACATTAACGTTGCAGCCCGAAACGGGTCAGCACATGGAATATGCTGGCAAAGTAACACATAGAGAGTAATGGAAGAATAAGTCTATACTACATGCATATTTGGCTGGTGGAAAGCTCTATGGTTACAGTTTTTGCGTAAAGCCAATTTTTCCCTACTGCAAAGGAATAAATTTTATTTAACTATCATGGTAGTTGTTAAACATTGAGAATGGTTGACAGCATTCTCAATCCCGATTAATCATCAACATTAAAAACCCAAAAAAATTAATTTAGAGTAACATGAAGAGATTCACATGATAATCTAGGTACTAGATACTCAAGATGTCCATAACCGAGGACACGGCTAACCATGATTAGTTTATACACTCTATAGAGGTTTGCGCACTTTTCCCCACAAGACTCGATCGCCTCCGTTTGATTTCTCGCACTACAAGGTGTTTGAGAAACGGATGACCGAGATATAGTCTTTCAGAAGTGCTAGCACCTTACGATCAGGTAGACCATTACACCTACTTTCCCCTACATCTGCTAGTCTACCACTGTAATAGTTCGCACGACTTAATCAACTATGCTAGAGCCCATAGTAGCTTGTGGCTGCACACAGAAGTTTCTAGCATGAATAATCTCATGATCCCTTTGAGCCTGGGTGGTGGTCCAAAATAAAAACAGGCAATCGCTGGAATACCCAGGTGCCTCAATCCACCCAGATGTGTATTTAAGTTGCCACCTTAGATAAACCATTAATTTAACAATCTCACATCTGTCATGGATACACTCACCCAATCCTCGTCTACTAGCATAACATAGCATAATAAGCAACGTAGAAGTAACTCCCAAAGGTTTGACAATAAACAGGTAATAGGTACTACCTCAACTACTTCCCAAACCCACAATTTAATTAGATCCGAACCATGCAATGTGTGAGGATTGATCTAATGCAATAAAACTGGGTAGTAGCAGGCATGATCAAAGTGTTACTTGCCTTGCTGATGATCCGCAAAACCTAGCGATTCGAAGTAGCAAGCGGCGCACTCCGGATACTCTATCACAAACAAACAAGCATACAATAAGTACTCAACTAATGCACAGGTAAAACTCGAATAAGAGATATAACCAGAAAGTTCAACTTAAGAACTCCGGTTGGCAAAAAGAATCAAATCGAACGAAGCAACGAAAGACAAACGGCAAAAGAAACAAGCTTCATTTACTATTATGGATCTAGGGAAATTTTTACAATGGCAAAAACTTGTTTGAGTTGGTTAAACAGAAATACGGTTTCGAGACGAAACTCCAGGCGCTTGAATCGCCTGATTCTGATAAACGAGCGAAAAGTTAGACTAGAACGAAAAATGGATCAGGAATCGCGATCTGAAAAATCGCGGATTTAATCCGAGAAAAAGAAAACGATGAATAGATTAACGAATGAACGTTCGTTATCTGGATCTAAACAAAGAACACGTTCGTTAAAACGAACGAACGGGCGAACGCTCGCTAAATAAATAAACCGGAAAAACCGAGCTATTAAAAAAACAAACTAAAAAAACCGAACGAAACCGACAGAAAACCGATCGGTTTCTAAAGAAACCGGCAGCGGGGTCTACCTCCGGCGGTGGCGGCGCGGCGCGGCGGCGGCGGCGCGGGGGCGGCGGCGGCGCAGCGGGGTTAGGGTTAGGGTTTGGGGCGGGGGCACGGCTTGGGCTGTCGGGCCTCGGGCGGCGGCTATTTAGAGGCCCGGACAGGCGGAGTCCTGGCCGGTTACGGCCCAGAGTCGGTTCAGACCCTTTTTTTTAAATAATTACGCTCAGAAAAAAACAAAAGGAATACTAAACGGACTCCAAAACTCCCGAAATAAATTTTCCCTGGCTTCTAAAATCAAGCCGCACAGGATGAACATTTATTTGGGGCCTAAGTTCAATTTTGAAAAACACGCATTTTTCCTAAATTCAAATAAAATAGCAAATAAAACCAAAATAAAATCTTATTTGATTTTTTATTAAATCCTCAGTATTTGTTTATTTTGGGATAGTCATTTTATTCTCTCTCTCTCATATTTTTATGATAGAAATAATGGAAGATAAAATAAATAAAATCAAATGATCCTATTTTCAAAATTTGAGAAAACTCAAATATGAAAATAGTGAAATCCCCAACTCTCTCCGAGGGTCCTTGAGTTGCGTAGAATTTCTAGGATCAACCAAAATGCAATAAAATATGACATGCAATGATGATCTAATGTATAACATTCCAAATTGAAAATTTGGGATGTTACAAACCTACCCCCCTTAAGATGAATCTCGCCCTCGAGATTCGGGTTGGCTGGAAAATAGGTGAGGGTGGTCCTTCAACAATTCTTCCTCTCGCTCCCAGGTGGCTTCATCCTCCGTGTGGTGGCTCCACTGAACTTTCCAAAACTTGATAACCTTGCTGCGGGTGACTCGACTGGCATACTCTAGAATCTTAACCGGTTTCTCCTCATAGGTCAAATCACTGTCCAACTGAATCACTTCTAGTATCTCAGCCATCTTTGCGTGGCACTTCTTCAACTGGGAAACGTGGAACACGTCATGAACTCCTGACAATCCTTCGGGCAATCCCAACTTATAGGCTACTTCTCCCATACGCTCCAAAACTTTGTATGGTCCTACAAAACGTGGCGCTAACTTTCCCTTAACTCCAAAGCGCTTAACTCCTCGGAGTGGAGATACTCAAAGATAAACTCGGTCTCCGACTTCATAAACTGTCTCCTTGCGTTTAGAATCTGGATAGCTCTTCTGCCTAGATTGAGCTACCTTGAGCCTATCGCGAATCAATTTCACTTTCTGTTCAGACTCCTTAATCAGATCCGGTCCAAACAACTGGCGGTCTCCAACTTCATCCCACGACAATGGGGTCCTGCACCTCCTTCCGTACAAGGCTTCGAAAGGGGCCATCTTCAAACTAGATTGATAGTTGTTGTTGTAAGAGAACTCTGCATATGGCAAATTCTCGTCCCAACTAGATCCATAATCTAGCGCACAAGCTCTCAGCATATCCTCCAATATCTGGTTGACTCTCTCGGTCTGTCCATCTGTCCGCGGATGGAAAGCTGTACTAAACTCCAGTCTGGTACCCAGAGTTTCCTGCAACTGATTCCAGAACTTTGAGGTAAATTGGGTTCCTCTATCTGATATAATGCTCATTGGAACTCCGTGCAGACATACGATTCTGGTCATGTATATCTTTGCTAACTTAGCACTGGTATAGGTAGTCTTTACTGGGATGAAATGAGATACCTTTGTCAAACGATCGACTACAACCCATATTGAGTCATAGCCTGAACGAGTTCTGGGTAAACCCATAATAAAATCCATGCCTAACTTATCCCACTTCCATTCGGGTATTGGCAATGGATTTAGCAATCCTGCTGGCTTCTGATGCTCTGCCTTTACTCTCTGACATACATCACAAACTGCTACATATTCCGCAATATCCTTCTTCATTCTGGTCCACCAGGAAGTATCCTTCAAATCCAAATACATCTTGGTATTTCCTGGGTGAATCGAATATGGTGAATCATGGGCCTCTTGCAGAATTAACTTCCTGATCTCCGGGTTATTAGGCACATAAACACAGTCTTTGAACCATAAGGTATCGTGCTCATCCTCACGAAATCCCTTAGCTTTTCCTTTGCTCATTTTCTCCTTTATAGAGCTAATCTCGTTGTCAGTCTTCTGGGCTTCCCTAATCTTATCCATCAAAGTAGACTGAATCTCCAATGCTGCTACATAGCCTCTTGGTACTATTTCCAAACATAGCTCTCAAAGATTTTCGGCTAACTCCCTTGGTAAATCTCCCGTCATTAAGGTGTTGACATGACTTTTACGGCTCAGCGCATCGGGTACTACGTTAGCCTTTCCGGGGTGATAATGCAATCTCATATCATAATCCTTGATGAGCTCCAACCATCTCCTTTGCCTGAGATTCAACTCCTTCTGCGTGAAAATATACTTCAAACTCTTGTGATCCGTGTACACCTCACAATGGTTTCCAATGAGAAAATATCTCCAAGTCTTCAATGCATGCACTACGGCTGCTAACTCCAAATCATGCGTGGCATAATTTAACTCATGAGGCTTAAGCTGTCGTGAGGCATAGGAAACAACTCTTCCTTCCTGCATAAGCACTGCTCCAAGTCCTCGACATGAAGCGTCGCAATACACCTCATAATCCTTGGTCTGATCTGGCAAAATCAACATAGGTGATGTAACCAAACGTTTCTTCAACTCCTGGAAACTAGCCTCACATTCCTCAGTCCATATGAACTTGGTATCCTTTTCAACAACTCCGTCATAGGCTTCGCAATCTTTGAGAAATTCTCAATAAACCTCCGGTAGTATCCTGCGAGTCCAAGAAAACTCCGGATCTCTCCAACTGTTGTTGGGGCTTCCCAATTTGTCACGGTATCAACCTTAGTGGGATCTACTGCTATACCTTCTCCAGATATAACGTGTCCGAGAAATCCAACTTCCTTCAACCAAAACTCACATTTGCTAAACTTGGCATATAATTGATGTTCTCTGAGCTTTCCAAGAACCAAACGCAAATGCTCCTTATGCTCCTCTTCATTCTTCGAGTAAACCAGGATATCATCAATGAACACTATGACGAACTTATCCAAAAACTCCATAAATACTTTGTTCATCATGTTCATAAAATATGCAGGTGCATTAGTCAGACCAAATGACATAACGGTATACTCGTATAGCCCATACCTAGTGGTAAAAGCCGTCTTAGGTATATCCTGTTCTCGAATCTTCAACTGATGGTATCCTGATCGCAGATCGATCTTGGAAAATACCTTAGCTCCTTGCAATCAATCAAACAGATCATTGATCATCGGTAGTGGGTACTTGTTCTTGATGGTTACTTCATTCAATCCTCGATAATCAACAACCATCCTTAACAATCCATCCTTCTTCTCCACTAGAAGTACTGGCGATCCCCAAGGCGAAGAACTTGGGCGAATATAACCTTTATCCAGTAACTCCTTAATCTGCTTCTTAATCTCCACCAAATCCTTTGCGGGCATCCTATATGGTCTCTTTGATATTGGCCTAGTGCCTGGCAAAAGCTCAATCAAAAACTCAATATCTCTATCCGATGGCATGCCTGGCAATTCTTCTGGAAATACATCAGGGAAATCCTTCACTACTGGTACTTCCTTCTGCACAACTCCTCTTAAGCAATTTACTTGAGTCCTTTTTGGCACATGCCGAGATACATACTTGATCCTTCTCCCTTCTGGGGTGGTAAGCAAAATTGACTTACTGGCACAATCGATGTTTCCTCCATACATCGACAGCCAATCCATACCCAGAATTACATCCAATCCTTGTGATTCCAAATGATCAAATCCGAGGGAAACACATGCCTACCTATACTCAATGGCACTTGAAAACATCCTTGGCTAGCCATATACTCCGCTCCTGGTGAGCTTACTAACATAGGAGTTCTAAGGACTTTGGTGGGCAGGTTATACTTATCCACAAATCCCCTTGATATGTATGAATGCGATGCACCAGTATCAAAAAGAATGACTGCAGTAAATGACTTAACCAAAAACTTACCGATTACAGCATCCGACTGCTCTTCAACCTCCTCCACGTTAACGTGGTTCACCTGTCCCCTGTTGAAAGAGTTCGGCTTCTTCCCAGAGCTTCCATTGCCATTTCCATTCTGGGATTCAGGACATTCATTGGTATAATGTCCGGTCTTCTGGCACTTAAAGCAAGTGACTTGGCTCAAGTCTCTCTTGTCTGGGGTCGATGGGTTGGTGCGGTTCTGGCCGTTGCTTCCTCCATTCCCATGACCATTCTTGGTGCCATTGTGATTGTGTGAGCTACCTCCTCCATGGGTATGCTGAAAATGTCCTCCTGGTCTAGGGGTAAAACGTGGCTTCTGATGAGCTCCAGAATTGTACTTCCCTTGTCCATACTTCCTCTTGCGATTCTCAATCTACTGCTGCTTCCCTTCAATCATGAGAGCACGATCTACCAACTCCTGGTAGTTGTTGAAGGTTCCTACCATCAACTGCATGCTCAACTCATCATTCAGTCCTTCCAGAAACTTCTCCTGCTTCGCTGCATCTGTAGCAACGTCATCTGGAGCATAACGTCCTAACTTACTAAAGTCCTCCACATATTGGCCAACTATCCGTCCTCCTTGGCACAAGTTGCCAAACTCTCGCTTCTTCATGGCCATAGCTCCTGCTGAAACATGGGCAGTATGAAAAGCCTGCTAAAACTGATCCCACGTGACAGTGTCGACGGGGAAAGTGGCTGTGAAATTCTCCCACCATGATGCTGTGGGTCCTTCCAACTGATGTGCGGCAAACTTCACCTTTTCCGCATCTATGCATCCTACGATGGTCAACTCCCTTGCTGTCTTCATCTGCTACTATCGGCTCGGTGCTACTGGAGAACACCGGCGGATTCAGCCTAAGAAAACGGGCTAAGTGATCAACAGGTGGTAGTGGTGGTGGGTTGTTGTTGTTGTTCCCCTGATTCTGGTTCTGGACTAGCAACTGCATCAATGTGTTCTGCTGCTGGATCAACTGGGTGAGCTCCGGTGGGAAGGTAAATCCGGGGTCACGTCTCGGAGACATCTGAGGGTTTAGAAAAGATGAGATTTAAGAATAGAGGGGGTCTAAAGAGAAAACACTACCCATATGCACATGAGGCAAAAGCAAACAATTCACTTCATTCAATCAATCAAACAAGGGCATACAATCGATCTAACTATCGCAAAAGTGCTCGGGCTACTATATTTACAAGGTGGACTACTACTACTGATGGGGTGGTCTACTAGAAATATTCTTTGGTTGCAGACTCCATGGTATCTTCTCCAGCTTCATCAACATAGTAATCATCGCTATCATCTGGATTCGAGTCGGTGTCATCGATGAAGATGTAGTCTTCTAGGCGAATCTCCTTGGGTTCTTCGTCTTCCTCTACTGGTGTAGGGCCTCCCATAAATATTCCAATCTTCTTGATTAGATCGTCATTCTTCTCCACTAATACTTCGATTTCCTCTTCATAATCTTCATGTGTAGCCTTGAGTTATTCCTCTAGTTCCATGATTCTTGTCCTCGCCTTCTTCAGATCTATCCTGTCGGCGCACATCTGGTTCTCCTGACGTTGAATGTGATGGTTTAACTCCTGGATAAAAGCTGCAACTGATCTATCCTTCCTGGTGCTGATCATCTCCCAGTGCTCATCTCGGCGCCCACAAATCTGGTAGATGGTATCCTTGAGATCATTGCGGTAAACTTCCCCAATGCGTCCCATGGCGATGTGAGCTGCCATGCTCTTTCCTAAACTCCAGGTTGGTGCATCAAAGGAAAACTCTATGGGCTCAGTGACTGGCATGAACTTTCTTCCTGGAACTTGAACTTGAATCATTCAGCGCTCTTCTTCAGGTAAAGTGGCATTGTAGGTTCCGGTGAAGCTTGGTACTCCTATGTTCAGATATCTAGTGACTTCCTTCAAGTGACGTCCAAAGGTTGTATCTTCATCTAGTTGCGTGAACTTGTTCTTTGCATCCGCCATCCTAAAAGAGTAGAAAAGATGAGAAGTTAGAATGAGAAGAGAGTGAGTAGTGATCTAGGTCTTTTGCTTAGTGGTCGTGTCCTACAGTCAGCGTGTGCTCTGATACCATCTTGTAGCGACGAGACCTCAAACGGTCCAATCTCTGTGCTCAGGTGTCATCCCTGGATCAATAATGCTGACACCACACAGTACTCGAAGGATTAATAATAGAGTAGCAACCACACACTTATTACATCGAGAGTCTCAAAAGAGAACTTATTACAATAAATATGGCTTAAGGCCATCTAATAACGATAAAAGCGGAAGGCTTGGAAGATAAGTGAGTCCATCAACTCCAACGGCATCACTGAGTATAGAACCACGACCTAAAAGCACCTTAATCGTCATCTGAAAAGTCTGCAACATTAACCTTGCAGCCCGAAATGGGTCAGCACATCGAATATGCTGGCAAAGTAACCCATAGAGAGTAATGGAAGAATAAGTCTATACTACATGCATATTTGGCTGGTGGAAAGCTCTATGGTTACAATTTTTGCGTAAAGCCAATTTTTCCCTACTGCAAAGGAATAAATTTTATTTAACTATCATGGTAGTTGTTAAACATTGAGAATGGTTGACAGCATTCTCAATCCCGATTAATCATCAACATTAAAAACCCAACAAAATTAATTTAGAGTAACATGATGAGATTCACATGATAATCCAGGTACTAGATACTCAAGATGTCCATAACCGGGACACGGCTAACCATGGTTAGTTTATACACTCTTCAGAGGTTTGCACACTTTTCCCCACAAGACTCGATCGCCTCCGTTTGATTTCTCGCACTACAAGGTATTTGAGAAACGGATGATCGAGACATAGTCTTTCAGAAGCGCTAGCACCTTACGATCGGGTAGACCGTTACACCTACTTTCCCCTACATCTGCTAGTCTACCACTGTAAGAGTTCGCATAACTTAATCAACTATGCTAGAGCCCATAGTAGCTTGTGGTTGCATACGAAAGTTTCTAGCATGAATAATCTCATGATCCCTTTGAGCCTAGGTGGCGGTCCAAAAGAAAAACAGGCAATCGCTAGAATACCCAGGTGCCTCAATCCACCCAGATGTGTATTTAAGTTGCCACCTTAGATAAACCATTAATTCAACAATCTCACATCTGTCATGGATACACTCAACCAATCCACATCTACTAGCATAGCATAGCATAATAAGCAACATAGATGTAACTCCCAAAGGTTTGATAATAAACAGGTAATAGGTACTACCTCAACTACTTCCCAAACCCACAATTTAATTAGATCCTAACCATGCAATGTGTGAGGATTGATCTAATGCAATAAAACTGGGTAGTAGGAGGCATGATCAAAGTGTTACTTGCCTTGCTGATGATCCGCAAAACCTAGCGATTCGAAGTAGCAAGCGGTGCACTCCGGACACTCTATCGCAAACAAACAAGCATACAATAAGTACTCAACTAATGCACAGGTAAAACTCGAATAAGAGATCTAACCAGAAAGTTCAACTTAAGAACTTCGATTGGCAAAAAGAATCAAATCGAACGAAGCAACGAAAGACAAACGGCAAAAGAAACAAGCTTCATTTACTATTCTGGATCTAGGGAAATTTTTACAGTGGCAAAAACTTGTTTGAGTTGGTTAAACGGAAAGAGGGTTTCGAGATGAAACTCCAGGTGCTTGAATCGTCTGATTCCGATAAACGAGCGAAAAGTTAGACTAGAACGAAAAACGGATCAGGAATCACGATCTAAAAAATCGCGAATTTAATCCGACAAAAAGAAAACGACGAACAGATTAACGAACGAATGTTCGTCATCTGGATCTTAACGAAGAACGCGTTCGTTAAAATGAACGAATGGGTGAGCGCTCGCTAAATAAATAAACCGGAAAAACCGATCTATTAAAAAACAAACTAGAAAACCGAACGAAACCGATGGAAAACCGATCAGTTTCTAAAAAACCGGCGGCGAGGTCTACCTCCGGCGGCGGCGGCGGGTAGGTGGCTGCGCGGGGCGGCGCGGGTGGCGGTGCGTCGCGGGGGCGGCGGCGGCGGCGCGGCGGGGCTAGGGTTAGGGTTTGGGGCGGGGGCGCGGCTTGGGCTGTCGGGCCTCGGGCGGCGGCTATTTAAAGGCCCGTCCAGACGGATTGCTGGCCGGTTACGGCCCAGAGTCGGTTCGGACCCCCTTTTTTTTAAATAATTACGCTCAGAGTAAAAAACAAAAGGAATAGCAAACAGACTCTAAATATCCCGAAATAAATTTTCCACGGCTTCTAAAATCAAGCCGCACAGGATGAACATTTATCTGGGGCCTAAATGCAATTGTGAAAAATGCGCATTTTTCCTAAATTCAAATAAAATAGCAAATAAAACCAAAATAAAATCTTATTTGATTTTTTATTAAATCCTCAATATTTCTTTATTTTGGGAAAGTCATTTTATTCCCTCTCTCATATTTTTATGATAGAATTAATGAAAGATAAAATAAATAAAATCAAATGATCCTATTTTCAAAATTTGAGAAAACTCAAATATGAAAATAGTGAAATCCCCAACTCTCTCCGAGGGTCCTTGAGTTGCGTAGAATTTCTAGGATCAACCAAAATGCAATAAAATATGATATGCAATGATGATCTAATTTATAACATTCCAAATTGAAAATTTGGGATGTTACAATCAAGGAGGGATGAGGTGTTGCTTGATGAGGTTCTTGCTTCATAGTGCTTAGTGATATGCTCCAAAACCCTCAACTACCTTCCCACATCCACATATGACCTAAATCAAAAGTCAAACTCGGCCCCACCGATTCTTTCTATCCGGCGCCACCGAGTTCAGATGTCATAGCCACTGCCACAATCCTAGGCAAATCGGTCTCACCGATAGGGATCTCGGTCACACCGAGATGGGGTTGTAATCTCTATGTTTCCCTTTTGTAACGTTTTGGTCCTTCCGAGATGATCGATCGGTCCCACCGAGATTGCAATGTAAACTCTCTGTTTCCCTCTTGTAACATTTCGGTCCTACCAAAATGAGCGATCGGTCCCACCGAGTTTACCTGACCAACTCTCTGGTTAGCTTATTACCAAAATCGGTCCCACCGAGTTTGTGTAATCAGTCACACCGAGATTACGTTATGCCCTAACCCAAACCATATCGGTCCTACCAAGTTGCATCTCAGTCCCACCGAAAATCCTAACGGTCACTAGGTTTGCTAAATCGGTCCGACCGAGTTTCTCAATTCGGTCTCACCGAGATTGATAAATTGTGTGTAATGGTTAGTTTTTGTGTGGAGGCTATATATACCCCTCCACCCACTCTTCATTCATGGAGAGAGCCATCAGAACATACCTACACTTCCAATACACATTTTCTAAGAGAGAACCACATAGTCATGTGTTGAGGCCAAGATATTCCATTCCCACCATATGAATCTTGATCTCTAGCCTTCCCAAGTTGCTTTCCACTCAAATCTTCTTTCCACCAAATCATATCCTGTGAGAGAGAGTTGAGTGTTGGGGGACTATCATTTGAAGCACAATAGCAAGGAGTTCATCATCAACACACCATTTGTTACTTCTTGGAGAGTGGTGTCTCCTAGATTGGCTAGGTGTCACTTGGGAGCCTCCGACAAAGATTGTGGAGTTGAACCAAGGAGTTTGTAAGGGCAAGGAGATCGCCTACTTCGTGAAGATCTACCTCTAGTGAGGCAAGTCCTTCATGGGCGATGGCCATGATGGGATAGACAAGGTTGCTTCTTTGTGGACCCTTCGTGGGTGGAGCCCTCCGTGGACTCGCGCAACCGTTACCATTCGTGGGTTGAAGTCTCCATCAACGTGGATGTACGATAGCACCACCTATCGGAACCACGACAAAAACATCCGTGTCTCCAATTGCGTTTGAATTCTCCAAACCCTTCCCTTTACATTCTTGCAAATTGCATGCTTTACTTTCCGTTGCTCATAGACTCTTTGCATGCTTGCTTGAATTGTGTTAAGATTGCTTGACTTTTGCTAAGATAGCTAAAATCTGCTAAAGACTAAAATTGGGAAAATGATAGATTTTTATTTGGTCAAGTAGTCTAATCACCCCCCCTCTAGACATACTTTCGATCCTACAAGTGGTATCAGAGCTTTGGTCTCCATTTGCTTTGATTTCCATAGCTTTTGGTGGTCATAGCCTTGGTTTCACAACCTAGGAGAGTATGGCGTCTAGCGAGGGAAATTACCACCATAGAGGTCCTTACTTTGATGGTACAAATTTTGCTAGTTGGAAGCATAAGATGAAAATGCATATTCCTTGACATAAACCCGCCGTTTGGGCTAGTGTGTGTGTTGGCTTGCAAGGTGAATTCTTTGATGGGAAAGAACCAAATCATGAAGCTACCGCGGAAGAATCGAAGATGCTACAATACAATGCTCAAGCTTGTGATATCCTCTTCAACGGATTGTGCCCCGAAGAATTCAACAAAATTAGCCGTCTTGAGAATGCAAAGGAAATTTGGGATACTTTGATTGATATGCATGAAGCTACCGACTCCATCAAGGAATCCAAGTTGGATGTGCTTCAAAGTCAACTAGACAAGTTCAAAATGAAGGATGGTGAAGGTGTCGCTGAAATGTACTCTAGGCTTGCTCTTATCACAAATGAGATTGCCGGCTTAGGAAGTGAAGAGATGACCGACAAATTCATCATCAAGAAGATCCTAAGAGCCTTGGATGGAAAATACGATACCATATGCACATTGATCCAAATGATGCCAAATTGCAAAGATCTCAAGCCAACGGAAGTCATTGGAAGAATTGTTGTTCATGAGATGTCACTCAAGGATAAGGAGGAGCTCCACAACAAGTCAAGTGGTGCTTACAAAGCCTCATGTGAAGCCCCCACATCATCAAGTGAGAAACAAACCTTCAATGAAGAATTGAGCTTAATGGTGAAGAACTTCAACAAGTTCTACAAGAATAGAAGCAAAGAGAGAAGTTCCAAGTCAAGGTCCTACAATGACAAAAGATCTTCTAGTCGAGAGTGAAACTGCTACAATTGTGGAAGACCCGGACACTACTCCAATGAGTGTACGACTCCCCACAAGAGAAGAGAAGATTCTCCCAAAAGAAGAAGTAGAAGAGAAGAATCACCATCAAGGGAGAGAAGGAGTAGGGATGATCGATATGAACGAAGACCCTCTCGGAGAATCAAGGATTAAAAGGAAGGACAAGTCATCAAGGAGCTACACAAAACAAAGACATCAAGGTCATGTTGGTGAATGGGTATCCAGCTCCAACTCCGACAATGACTCCGAGAGAAGCTATCACTCCGACTCCGAATATACTCAAGAAGAAGGTGTTGCCGGTCTAGCACTTGTGTCAACCAACTCCTACGACATATTTGATTCACCAAATGAAGGAATTGGAAGATGCTTCATGGCCAAAGGTCCAAAGGTATCACACCCGAGTATGTTGATTTCAATAGTGATGAAGATGACTTGTTAGGTGATGATGATTTACTTGTTGACAACTATAGTGATGAATACTATGATGAAACGAATGACAATGATAAGGAGAAGATTGAGTCTCTAACTAAAGAACTAAACACTCTTAAGTTAGCTCATGAAACTATCTTAGGAGATCATCGAGAACTTTTAAGGACTCATGAGAAATTACGTTTTGAAAAGCTCAACCTTGAGCAAGAGCATGAGTTCTTGAAGGCAATCAATGATGATCTTCGCAAGAAAAGTTCTTCTTACATTGCCAAGCGTTTACTCTTATCCACTTACATGCCTCAAGTCAAGTCTAGTAACAAGAACAAGAAGGATTCTTCTTCAGTAGCAACAATAATCATGCTAAATCCAATATTGTTGATTCTAGTAGTTCTCTTGATTCCACTAATGATTCTCCTTGCCAAGTTACACTTGAGCAAGAAAATAGCTTATTGAAGGGAATTATAGAGAAAGATGTTTACAAGAGCCTTGCCGGGAGTAAGCAATTCGAGGAAATTGTACGCAAGCAAGGAAGGCACCGGAAGAACCAAGGTATTGGTTTTGAACGAAAGTTCAATGCCAATGGAGTTGAGTGGGAAGAAGATCAATACCCCAAGACGAAGTTTGTTCCTCAACAAGAGAAATATGATCCTACTTCTTTCAAAGGGACACAAGCTCAAGATGATCTTCCACCACAAGACCACAAGCAAAAACGCAGGGACAAGCTTCAAGAGGAAATTGATGCATTTGAAGAAGCTCCTAAGGCCTTGGTCAAGTGGGTTCCCAAGACTACATCAAGTTCCACTTCATCAAGTAGAACTACAACTCCGAGGATTCCCATCAAGATGGTGTGGATCCCGAAGAAGAAGAACTACAGAGTTCTTGAGGGTGACTCCGCCAACATACTTCACTCTTATCATTTTGGCAAGAACGAGTGCAATCATCTTCCAAGTCTTGCACTAGTTCAAGGAGTCACAAACCCTCTTGTTGGTAAGACAAGGGACAAGGTAACCTAAAGCTTTCATAGACATCATCTTATGTGTGCATCACTCTATGTCTATGGATATCCTTGTTTGTTCCTTGTGGGACTAACCCATGTAGGTATTGAAAGTGCAACTCACTCCAAAGGATAGCTCCGAATGATCTACATCAACTTAGAGCATCCACATCTTCAACACCTACATGAAGTCATCATCGACAAAACCCAAGGTTAGTTCATCCCTCTTAGGGGGATCTCACATCTAGGGGGAGCTTTACTCTAACAATTGAGTTAAAGCAACTCTAATGGTGTGAACACAACAACGCTTTACGTAAAAGTGGTAACCCCACTTGTGCTTAAACGATGAGTATGACCTATGATCAAATGTTCTTATTTGACTCCTAAGTCAATATACTCATATATAGATGACCTAGTCATCGTCAATTGCTTGATAGATGCTAGAATTGTTTGTGCATGCTTTGCCACATATTTCATTTGTCATTTTATTGTGTGAGCATGTTGGTTGCATAATTTACTCATTCGAGGACATCGACTTGTTGTTTTGATTGATTAGTTTCCTTTTATTTTGGCCAAGTGGATGGACAAGAATGCCTAAGAACCTTCTCTAGCTATCTATGATTTTCTCGTCTCAAACTCTATTCATGCTGCATCACAAAATTTGATCAAGTCAGATTTGAACCACTTTGTGTGAGGAGCACTTGGATTCCCTGATTCGTCATAGACTTAAACTTCCAAAACTTCTTTGTGCGTTTTGGTCTGATCGATTCACCCATTTCGGTCATACCGAGATCACTAAGTCGATCTAGGTTTTCAATCTCGGTGCAACCGATTTGAACTTTTCAGTCACACCGAGTTGCAGTAGCTGCTTGTAGTTATGCATCTCGGTGCCACCGAGTTGTTCCACTCGGTCACACCGATAGGGTCGGGCTATATATACCCAGGGGCAAAATTTTGGAAATTTTCTCCGAACTCTTTCGCCCGCGCTTAGCCCACTCTGCCTCCAGGGTCTCCGGATCGTCCTCCTCGTCGCCAGTTGCCTCCTGCTGCTGGTCTCCGCCGCCGTCAACGGGAATCATCCCCGCCGTTGCCGCCATAGCGAGTTCATCGCCAAACTAGGGTATGAACTTGATCACTATGCTATCCTTATCTGATTCCTAGCACATTGTGTTTGCCATATATCTTGCCACGATTGAGATCATTCTATCCATCGAAAACACTCCGTAGTTTAGTCGTGAATCAAAAATTTAGGGTTAGGTTTCCGCCGAAACCATCTCGGACCGACCGAGTTGATGAAATCGGTTCCATCGATTTGGCTCAGGCCATTGCACATGTGATTCTCGGTCTGACCGAGAATTGCAAATCGGTGTGACCGAGTTCAAGACTTTGTGAAACCCTAGCAGTCTCGGTGCCACCGAACTGTGACTCGGTCTGACCAAGTTCACTAGTTTAGGTTCCAAAAGCTGCTTCAGTATCACCGAGTTTACAAATCGGTTGATCCGAAATGCTTTCTAAGGAAAAACTAAAACTAAGTTTTTTATTCATTCTTTTGCAAAAACCTCTGTATTTTGTGATGCTCATCCACTCTACCTCATCTATAATCTATTCACAGGGTCAGTTGTCAGAGATTGCAATATGTCTGATCAAAGTGATAGCCAGAATATGTCTGATTTGTGATAGAAGGGACTGGGGAGTAGACTCTGTGCTCTATACTGTACTACATGCGTCCAAGCATGGGAGAAAGAGGAGAGACGTCGCATTTTTCTATTCCTTCAGTCAACCAATCAGGGAGCTTCGGTTCCATCTTTTTGGCTTTGGCAACACCGTCCACAATGGTTCCCACGATGCCAAAAAGCTATTTTCACATTTGGCTACACATTATGGATGCCCTTAACTGTACCACTTGGTTTTGCTCATGTGTGCTATCTATACAAATATCAATTATATTGATCAAAAAAATTATAGAATCGAGATTAGTAAAAAGGAGGTGATTTTGCCGCGCGGATGGCGGGGGAGGTTTCTGATAGGTCTCCGTCGTATCTACTTTTGCAAACACTTTTGCCCTTGTTTTGGACTCTAACTTGTATGATTTGAATGGAACTAACCCAGACTGACGTTGTTTTCAGCAGAATTGCCATGGTGTTGTTTTATGTGCAGAAAACAAATATTCTCGGAATGACCTGAAACTCCACGGAACATCTTAGAAAAAATAATAAAAAATCCTTGCCAAAGATGAAGACCAGGGGGCCCACACCCTGTCCACGAGGGTGGGTGTGCCCCCCTAGGGCGCGCCCCCTACCTCGTGGCCCCCTTGGATGCCCTCCGACGCCACCTCCAACTCTATATATTTGCTTTCGGAGAGAAAAAAAAATAAGAGAGAAGAAATCATCGCGTTTTGCGATATGGAGCCGCCGCCAAGCCCTAAAACCTCTCGGGAGGGCTGATCTGGAGTCCGTTCGGGGCTCCGGAGAGGGGGATTCATCGCCGTCGTCATCATCAACCATCCTCCATCACCAATTTCATGATGCTCACCGCCGTGCGTGAGTAATTCCATCGTAGGCTTGCTAGACGGTGATGGGTTGGATGAGATTTATCATGTAATCGAGTTAGTTTTGTTAGGGTTTGATCCCTAGTATCCATTATGTTCTAAGATTGATGTTGCTATGACTTTGCTATGCTTAATGCTTGTCACTAGGGCCCGAGTGCCATGATTTCAGATCTGAACCTATTATGTTTTCATGAATATATGTGAGTTCTTGATCCTATCTTGCAAGTCTATAGTCACCTACTATGTGTTATGATCTGGCAACCCCGAAGTGACAATAATCAGGACCACTCCCGGTGATGACCATAGTTTGAGGAGTTCATGTATTCACTATGTCCTAATGCTTTGTTCTGGTTCTCTATTAAAATGAGGCCTTAATATCCCTTAGTTTCCAATAGGACCCCGCTGCCACGGGAGGGTAGGACAAAAGATGTCATGCAAGTTCTTTTCCATAAGCACGTATGACTATATACGGAATACATGCCTACATTACATTGATGAATTGGAGCTAGTTCTGTGTCACCCTATGTTATGACTATTACATGATGAACCGCATCCGGCATAATTATCCATCACTGATCTGGTGCCTACGAGTTTTCCATATACTGGTTTACGCTTATTTACTTTCCCGCTGCTACTGTTACAATCACTACAAAATACCAAAAACATTACTTTTGCTGTCTTTACTTTTGTTGCCGCTACCACCACTATCATATTACTTTACTACTAAACACTTTGCTGCAGATACTAAGTTTCCAGGTGTGGTTGAATTGACAACTCAACTGCTAATACTTGAGAATATTCTTTGGCTCCCCTTGTGTCGAATCAATAAATTTGGGTTGAATACTCTACCCTTGAAAGTTGTTGCGATCCCCTATACTTGTGGGTTATCAAGACCAATTTGTGGCGCCGTTGCCGGGGAGCATAGCTCTATTCTTTGAGTCACTTCGGATTTATATCTGTTGGACACTATGAAGATATTGAGAGATCCAAAAACTAAGATCTATCCCTCAACTATGAGGGGAGGTAAGGAACTGCCATCTAGCTCTGCACTTGATTCACTTTCTGTTATGAGTAAGTTTGCGACACCTACACCTGCTTCTACTATTCGTTCTGATATGTCGCATGTTATTGATGATGCCACTTCTACTATGCATGATACTTATGATGAAACTGCTTCTATGCCTGATACTACTGTGCCCCTTGGTGAATTTCTTGATGAACAAATTGCTAGGGCTAGAGAAAAAGAAATTATTGAATTTGAATACGATGATGATAGTGATGATGAAAATATGCCTGTTATCCCTGAGGGCTATCTTTTTGATATGGAATCTTCTGCCGCTATTTTAGCTTGCAAAGATAGATATGAGCTTAAGAGGTTATTAGTTAAATGGAACAATGAATCACTTAGAGATAAAATGAAAGTTGGCCCTGCTTTTGCTACTTCACCTATATGTGTTCCTGATAAGGATTATGAATTCTCTGTTGATCCTGATATAATTACTTTGGTGGAATCTGATCCGTTTTATGGCTATGAATCTGAAACTATTGTGGCACATCTTACTAAGTTAAATGATATAGCTGCCCTGTTCACTAATGATGAGAGATCGCGTAACTTCTATATACTCAAAATATTTCCGTTCTCATTAAAGGGTGATGCTAAGATATGGTTTAATTCTCTTGATCCTGGTTGTGTGTGTAGTCCCCAGGATATGATTTATTACTTCTCTGCTAAATATTTCCCTGCTCATAAGAAACAAGCTGCTTTGAGGGAAATATACAACTTCGTGCAAATTAAAGAAGAGAGTTTCCCACAAGCTTGGGAGAGGCTTCTCAAGTTACTTAATGCTTTGCCTGATCATCCTCTTAAGAAACCTGAAATACTTGATATCTTTTATAACGGACTAACCGATGCTTCCAGAGATTACCTGGATAGTTGTGTTGGTTCTCTTTTCAGGGAAAGAACACCGGATGAAGCTGAAATTCTATTGAATAATATGTTGACAAATGAAAATAATTGGGCACCTCCTGAGCCAGCTCCTACTCCAATTACTGAGCCTATTCCTAAACCAATTCCGAAGAAGAGAGGTGTTCTATTCCTCAGTCCCCCAGATATGCAAGAGGCAAAGAAATCTATGAAAGAAAAAGGTAGTAAAGCTGAAGATGTTAAGAATTTACCTCCTATTGAAGAAATACATGGTCTTAATATACCGCCTGTTGAAGAAACATATGATCTCAATTCTTTATTTACTGAAGAACCTCCTGATCCCGATATCCCGACACAGGTAGTAAAGGTAAATTCTCTCTATAGATATGATAACGCTGAAGTTCCTCCTACTAAAATTGCTAGTCAGTGCTTAGATGAGTTTGATAACTTTATGTTTAAGCAAGACGACTTCAATGCTTATTTTGGTAGACAATTAAAAGAAAATGCTTATATGATTAGACGCTTGGGTGATTATATGGCTAATATTAAAGGTGAACTTAAACTTGTTAGCAAACATGCTTCTATGGTTACCACTCAAGTAGAACAAGCTCTTAAAGCTCAAAAAGAAGTGCTTGATGAAATGAATAGTAAGAAAAATGATTATGCTGTTAGAGTGGCTACTAGAACTGGTAGAATGACTCAGGAACCTTTGTATCCTGAAGGCCACCCTAAGAGAATCAAGCAAGATTCTCAAAGAAATAATATTGATGTTCCTAGTTCTTCTAAAAAGAAGAAAAAGAAAAATGATAGAACTGTGCAAACTTCTAGTGAACCTATTGCTGAACCACCTGATAATCCAAACGATATATCTATGTCTGATGCTGAAACACAATCCGGTAATGAACATGAACCTAGTGAAAATATTAATGATGATGTTCATGATGATGCTCAACCTAGTAATGATAATGATGTAGAAATTGAACCTGCTGTTGATCTTGATAACCCACAATCAAAGAATCAACATTATGATAAAAGAGACTTTGTTGCTAGGAAACATGGTAAAGAAAGGGAACCTTGGGTTCAGAAACCCATGCCTTTTCCTCCAAAACCATCCAAGAAAAAGGATGATGAGGATTTTGAGCGCTTTGCTGAAATGATTAGGCCTATCTTTTTGCGTATGCGATTAACTGATGTGCTCAAAACAAATCCTTATGCTAAATATATGAAGGATATCATTACTAATAAAAGAAAGATACCGGAAGCTGAAATTTCCACCATGCTTGCTAACTATACTTTTAAGGGTGGAATGCCAAAGAAACTTGGAGATCCCGGAGTACCTACTATACCTTGCTCCATTAAAAGAAATTATATTAAAACTGCTTTATGTGATCTTGGAGCCGGTGTTAGTGTTATGCCTCTCTTTATATCGTAGACTTGACTTGAATAAGCTGACACCTACTGAAATATCTTTGCAAATGGCTGATAAATCAACTGCTATACCTGTCGGTATCTGTGAGGATGTGCCTGTTGTGGTTGCAAACGTTACTATTTTAACGGACTTTATTATTCTTGATATTCCCGAGGATGATAGTATGTCTATTATTCTTGGAAGACCTTTTCTTAATACTGCAGGGGCTGTTATTGATTGCAACAAAGGCAATGTCACTTTTCATGTTAATGGGAATGATCATACGGTACACTTTCCGAGGAAAAAACCTCAAGTTCATAGTATCAACTCCATTGGAAAAATTCCATTGATTATAATTGGAGGTTTTGAATTTCCTCTTCCTACTGTCAAAAAGAAATATGATATACTTATTATAGGGGATGTGCATATCCCCGTTGAGGTAACTTAGTGTTATTCGAAATTTCTCTGGTTTCATGATTCTCGGAATGAGTTTGTTAACAAGACATGATCAACCTTGTTAGTGGATTCTTTTTGATGAGCATGAGATGGATGAAACTAGAAGCACAAACTTCTGTACCCTCTCTATACTTTCTGTTAATTAGTAGAAATAAAGTAAAAATAGTATTTTTCTGTCTGTTTCCTAACTTATCCATGCAATATAAAAATATCCCGAAAATAAAAGTCCTCAGAATGCCATGCCAATTTAATATGATTTTTTTGGGAATATTTGAGGATTTACTATGCAAAAATTACCGCGGGAAGAGCTGCTACCTGGCCACGAGGGTGGTGGGCTCGCCCCGCCCCTAGGGCACGCCCCCTGTCTCGTGGGCCCACGGTGGCCCTCCTCCACTTATCCCAGCACCCATCTTCTTCCTCTGTCTCACACAAACCCGAAAAACCAACTCAATCACGAGTTCCAGCCACTTTTTCTGTGATTTTTGATCTCCTTGCTCAAAGCACCTCTCGCAAAACTGCTTGGGGAGATTGTTCCTTGGTATGTGACTCCTCCATTGGTCCATTTAGTTTTTGTTCTAGTGCTTTATTTTTTTGCAAATTTGTGCTGCATAGGTGACCATGTTCTTGAGCTTGCATGTCAAATTTATATGGTCAAAGGTAGTTTTGATGCATGATTAGGCCCTAGGCACTTGTAGGAGTAGTTGCTATCAATATTATTGAGTTTGGTTTACTTTTATTTTGAAGTTACTAAAAATTATAGATTTTTTCAGAGAAAAACAATATGCTTAGGAAGATGTTCCAAGGTGGTTCTTCTAAGAAGCAAGGACCCATGATTGCTATGCGCGATGCTGACGAGGATCCACCAAGAGAGGCTCCAGTACGGCCTTGCGAATGGCCGTCAGAAAATTTTATGGACCGTGTGGGAATTAAAGAAGAATTCAAAGCATATTTGCGCAATGCCGGTCTTGAGGATTTTGAGGCTAACAAATGCCCCCAGTATCATGATCTCACAAGTTCATTTGTGAGGAGGTTTGAGTATTCATCTTCGCGTAATTCTCCTTCAATCATGTTTGATCTCTATGACAAATCTTATACCATGGACTTAGAGGATTTCACTTCTGCTTGCAAACTTCCATCATGGGGTAGTGTTAGGGATCCCACTAAATCTGAATTTAGAAACTTTCTTGCCAGTATAACTGTGGGGGAATCTAGAAATATAACGCAGGCTACCATAGGGAGCATTCACTTTCCTGCTATACATTATTTTGCTCTCTTCATCGGTAGATGCATAAATGCTAAGGATGAAGCATGTCACATGTGTGTCCCTGATCTTAGCATTCTTAGGAGTGCTGTGTTAGGAGACCAATCTTATCATATGGGAGCCATTGTAGCTCATAGGTTGCATCATAATAGACATAATGGGGATTTCTTTGGAGGAATTTATGCAACCCGCTTAGCTCATTTTCTTGAGATAGACATTCATGAGGGTGATACGGAGTTGCCTCCTGCATATTTAGATTATGACTCTATGGCTTCGCACCAGTTTGTCAAGAGGCCTGAATCACCTCTCTTATATCGTTTAATTTTTGATAAACGACATGTTTTCCGTAATACTCTCCCTGCTCCTGCCTTCTTTGATTCACAGACAAAAAGAAGATATGTTATTACCAGAGAGGAGGCAGAAGAGTACGAGAGGAGAGCGGAGGCAACTCGACTCCACGCTGCAGCTCAGCAGGCGATAACCGCTGCACATCAGTATGATCCCAACTATTCTTCATCGCAGTACGACTCCAGCTACACCTATGGGTATCCTCCAGGCTATCCCTGGCAGTAGACCAACTTAGGCCAAAAGCCTAAGCTTGGGGAGTACGTATTTCTCACCGACATTACATTTATGTTCACACACACTCGTTGCTAGATGTCAGTGCTCATACTCTTTCACTGTAATATCCATGCTAGTTTATTTCTTTTTCCTACTTTCTTCTTGTGTGTTTGTTAAACCTTAAGAAAAACCAAAAATATTAGTAGTAGTTTATTTTTCTGCTGTAGTAGTAATAATTAAAAAAAACCCAGAAATATTTCCCGTTCTTCTTTTGCTTGTTGGGAGCTTTCCCGTGTAAATAGTTTTATTTCTTTTCTTTTCTTTGGGGGTCAGTAGGAGAAGACCATAATTAAATTGTTGAAGTGGCTCTTATATGCATTATTGTTGATTTAACCAAGAGCCCATATTGCCTTGTCTTTTCCTGTTTATTGAATGCTCGCAGATTCCAGCTTAGTCCAATGCACGTACACTCTTATTATTATTCACACCGTTCGGTCGTGCAAGTTGAAAGTGAGTTATATCGACTAGAGGGGGGTGAATAGGCGATTTTTATGAAAGTCTACAGAACATGGGAGTTTTGAAGACAAACGATAAAATTAAACCTATTACCATGCAGCGGAAGGAAGACTACACTAGGCAAACCATAGTCAAGTATTCAATGAAGTGAAAGCACAAAGACTAATAGCAGCTAGGTAGTAAGGATTAGGTAGGAAGATATTGTGAAGCCAAACAGAACACACAGTCACTCAGTGAAGACAAATGATAGATCAACCATACAATGACTTCACAAGGAGTAACAGTAAGTAAAGTGAAGTGAAGATGAAACCAATGACTCGTTGAAGACAATGATTTGTTGGACCAGTTCCAGTTGCTGTGACAACTGTACGTCTGGTTGGAGCGGCTTGGTAGTTAAACCTTAGGACACACAGTCTTGCACACGCAGCTCAGGACACCCAGTCCTCACCGTATTCTCCTTGAGCTAAGGTCACATAGACCTCGCCCAATCACTCTGGTAAGTCTTCAAGGTAGACTCCCAAACCTTCACAGACTTCGTTCACTCGCAATCCACAATGTCTCTTGGATGCTCAGAACGCGACGCCTAACCGGCTGGAGGATGCACAGTCCTCAAGTGTAACAAGTCTTCAGATCACACAGACAAGAAGACTTAAGTGATGCCCAATTCTCTCTGGCTCTGGTGGTTAGGGCTTTATCCTCGCAAGGAATTCTCTCTCAAAGGCTTCGAGGTGGGTTTCTCTCAAACGACAAAAGTCGTACTTTCAATCTGAGCAGCCAACCGTTTATGGTTGTAGGGGGTGGGCTATTTATAGCCACTTGGCAACCCGACCTGATTTGTCCGAAATGACCCTGGGTCACTAAGGAACTGACACGTGTTCCAACGGTCAGATTTCAAACTCACACGACAACTTTACTTGGGCTACAAGCAAAGCTGACTTGTCCGACTCTGGACAAGATTCGCTCTCATAGTCTTCACTCGAAGACATAGGTTTTTGGTTTAGGCACCACTTTAGTAATTCTGACTGGTTCTCTTGGACCCCACTTAACAATACGGTGGTTCCTATGACTCAACACAAGAAAAAGAACTACGAAAGATCTAAGTCTTCGAGCTCCATAAGCTTCATATAGTGTTTTCTCTTGTCATAGTCTTCAATGTGAATATCTTCATATACCACCTTTGACTTCAATGTCTTCATATAGTTTTAGGGGTCATCTCTGGTAGTAAAACCGAATCAATGAGGGACTTCTACCTGTGTTATCCTGCAATTCTCACAAACACATTAGTCCCTCAACTAGGTTTGTCGTCAATACTCCTAAACCAACTAGCAATGGCACTAGATGCACTCACAATCTCCCCCTTTTTGGTGATTGATGACAAACTAGTTGAAGTTTTCAACGGGGAATATAATCTGTGAAATTGTAAAGGATAAGGAATTGTCTTCATAAGTTGCAAGGGCTCCCCCTGAAGATGTGCATATAAGTTAATTTGCTTTTGGAATGCAAATGCACATGGCAGGTTGTACTTGTGGAGATCCACTTCAACTTATGATGACAATCCACTATGCATGAGAAAGTATATGAAGATAATGACATGCATAATGGAAAATGGACGTCTGCAGAATGAGCTAAGTGCGGAATTTATCGTCGCACATGCGGAATTTATCTTCGCAAAACAAGGTGGCAAATAAGTAGCAGAAGACCATCTAGTTTAAGTGTTACAACTCATAAGAACCAAATGTAGCAAAAACGAGAGTTGTAAGCACGAAGCAAAATATAAAGCACCCGCCCATATGGACCCGCTTGAAGACTATCAATCTCATATGCTTCTCCCCCTTTTGTCAGTAATGACCAAAAAGGTTTGAAGACATAGAGCCTCTACTCGTTCCCATGAGGAGTAGGTGAAGTAGCAGGGTTGTTGGTGTTGTTTGGCGGTGCAGAAGAGCTTGGAGGTGCTGAAGGAGGTGGCAGTGAAGTAGCATCGTCTTCTTCCTCAATAATTCTGGCAGTCACTGTGGCAGCAGAGGAAGAGAACTCAGAGTCTTCAAGGGATGGAGTTCCTAGCAGCACAGCCCTTTGAGGAGGTGTGGAGTCAAACTAGAATCTCTCAGTGAAGCCATACTCTTGAAGTTCAGCTTCAGAACACATCATCGAGAGCCCTTTCCATGTGCGGCGACAGGTTTCATGGGCGACGAAAGCATTCTTGGTGGCAAGATTTCGAGTGCGATTAACATCCACCAAGAGGCTTTTCATATAACGCTTCAGCCAGTCATGATGCCTATCCTGTTTCTGATGTAGAGCTACAAGAAGCTCTCGGTCATTGAGAACACGAGTGTGCTTCTTGGGTCTTGGAGCAGTGGCACTGTTAGTGGCTTCAGTGGAAGCAGGGTGTGGTGCACGTGTAGTGCCAGCCAAAGGATACACCCGAGAAACTGCTTCAACGCCTTCAACGTTCTGAGTAAAACTCTGATGGTCTGCATTCTGAAGACTTAGAGGTTGCATGGCAGGCTCAGAATATATGGCTTCAGTAGACATGTCCATGTCAAGCAAGAAGATCCGATGGTTTGATCAGCCGCATGACCCAAGGGGCGTAGAACTTCAAACCAAACAGATCAATGCCTGATGCAGCAAGTTGGCGTATGAAGAAGTCCTGTGCATTGAAGCATTTGCCATGAAGTATATAGAAGACCAAAGTCTTCATTGCACCCTGAAGCTTGGCATTTGGAGAGTGCCCTTTGATAGGTCAGAGAGTTCGCCTGATGATGTGATAGATGGTTCTGAGCAGGTACTCAAGGTCTTCAACGAAGAACTCTATGGGATAAGCAGCATCTTGGGCAATGGCTTCATCATGCTGAGCATTTGACTCATATCAGGTTCTGGCCGCTGAAAGATGCTCTCAATAGCTTCAGAATGCAGCTGACAGCCTTGCTCGAAGAGATCGCCAGGAGTGGGCAAGCCAGTGAGCTCAATGATGTCAAATGCATTGGCTTCATGATGGACGTTGCCAGTCATCCACTCCAGGACCCAAGTCTTCGGATCTCTGCTGTACCCTTTGATGTGAAGTGTGGCATAGAATTGTAGCAGCAACTCTTCATTCCAATGCTCTTCATCAGTAACAAACTGCAGCAGACCCACTTGCTTGAAGCAATCCAACGCTTCTTCTAGACAGGGCAGACCAGCTATAGCTTCAACGTCAAGGCGCTTGTGTGGGAAGATGCGACCTTGGTTGTAAAGAATGCAAGAGTAATAGCTTCGCTGAGGATAGCTCCAGAACCGATCAGATGATATCCTTTCCCTTGAGTAGGGGTTCCTGGAGCTATTGAAGAACATGTTGTCTGCCCTGAAGCCATTGATGTTGAAGGAGCCAGGTGCTGATGCAGGACCTGGAAACCTTGGCAGTCTTGGGATTGGCTTCTGGACCTGAGGCCTGTGCTCAACATGATAGTTGAATTGGGGACCGGCAGCAGACTCAGGAACAGAAGTGGCAGGATCAGTGGCTTCATTGTCTTCTGAAGCTTTTGCTAGGGAGGGCTCCACATTAGCTTCATTGTTGGTTGTGGCAGCCTCAAGATTTTCGTCCTCCACTTGACTAGCTGGAGGGTCGGTCACAGGCACGTTCTCCTGGAGAACTGCTTCTTGGCGGAACAGGGGAGTGGGATCTTGTGGTACTTCTTCTTCTGCGGCTGATGCAGCCTGAATGTCTTCAGCAGAGACTTGAGGCCTTGGACCTTTGCGAAGCCTGCAGGACGCACGCGACGCCTGTGGAGGTGGAGTGGGCTGGGCCTCATAGTCTTCTTCCTCTTGTGGGCGATCCACCCATGAAGCATCCTGTGCAATTGGCGTCAGTGGAGGACCAATGCTGATGAGTTCGTTGTTTTCAACCTGAGGAAGGACTGCATCATCTTCTACATTGTCATGATGACCAATGTCTTCAGCAGCGATGGGACCAGCTGCTGGAATGTCTTCAGCTTCAGGAGCCTCTGTGGAAGCAGGCTCATGAACTGTCAGTTGACGTTCTGCGTCAGGATGAACCATAGAAATGGGTTCAACTATCAAGGGCTCTGTGGGAGCAGCCCGATCTTTCTTGGTCTTTCTCTTTTTCTTGGTGGGGGCAGTAGGAGATGCTTCAGAGTGTTTCCTCTTCCTGGCTTCAGCCTCAGTAGTTCTTGTCTTCTTGAGCTCTGAAGCTGTTGACCGGCTTTTTGGCTTCGAGCCAGTCAGTCTAGTTGGGAAGACAATCGGAACTGCTTCTTGCCTTGGTGCATCAGGTTCAGTCGTAGCAGGCTTCTTCTTCTTCTTTGCGGCCATCCTGGGGTCGATGCCAGGATGCCCAAGTGCCTTGCGCTTCTCAGCCTCATTATAGGCTTGCACACATCTGTCAGCCAGAGTCTTCATGCGCTCACGCGAACCCTGAGCTTCTGCACGCTTCTTCACAAAGGCTTCCTTGAGCTCGTGCATCATTGTCTTGAAGTTCTTCACTTCTTGCATGCTGAGGTTGGCCATATGCTTCTTGAACTGAGGCTTTTCATAGTCAATATTCTGCTTCAGTTCAACAATGCGCTGGGCAATTGCAAGTTCTGAAGCAATGGCACCTTGGAAGGCGACACTGAGGCTAATGGGTAGCTGCAGATCTTCAAAGCTGATGTTTGGTGTGTCAAACCACTCGTTAATGAAGTTGTGGATGATGGTGACATCAAAGAGAGGCAGATCATTGAAGATTTCTGCTTCTTCTTTGCTCTTGATGAGTTGCTCAAGAGCGTCATCTGCAAGATCTTCATCACTTGACAGATCAATGTTGTCGTTGCGCAGAATGGCAGCAGCTGTTAGCTCTTTGCCAGTGTGAGACAGAGGCATCTTGTCCTTCTGGGGCATGGAGACGCGTGATAAGTCTTCAGACTGCACACTGTCTTCAGGAGGTGCAGTTTCCAATGGCTTCGCCCTTGAGATTTTTGGTGAAGGGGCCGGCTTTGAAGCTTTTGGCTTCTTCAACTGCTTTGGCTTCGGCACTGCAGGCGCGCCATCAGACTCAGTGTCAGCTGCAGGCTCATTCACTGCAGTCCCTTGAACCAAGATGTAGGTGATGAGGCCTTCAAGGTTGGCAAAAGGACCGATGACATTGGGTTCTGCATGTCGTGTGCCATCTGCCCTTGGAGATGAGGGACCAGGGTTGAAGTCTAACCCAAAAGTCTTCTTATTCTGCTTCGCTGAGTTTTGAGCAAACTGGAAGTTGCGCTTGAACAGATTGTCGTCACGACACCATAGCAGTGACGACGAGTGTGCATCAGCAGGCTGTGGTCCGCGGACCATGCATGGATAGAAGCCTTGAGCAATGGCTTCATCTCTGGACCTGGGTAGAAGATTCTTGAATAGGATGTCTCCCCATGGTCTCTTGATGGCGCTTTTCTCAGCATACTCCTGAGTCACAAATCTGTATTTGAACCATTGTTCTGCCCAATATCTTTGAATCCATTGGATTCGGGTCTTGCGCTGACTGTAATCCTCTTCAGGATCTGTCTTGTACATTTCTGAGAGTTCATCCGGCAGATCTCTAGAGGTCTCACGACGACGCTTTCTGCCACCCTTCCTTGCTGCTTTCTCTGAAGCCATAAACTTTAACTTGAAAGGCTTCAAGACGTTCAAAGGCTTCAAAGGTTTTCGTTTGCTGGACCAACAGGAACTGGCTTCGGGAGAATTTATGTGATGCTGTAAGAATTCTGCATATGAATGCAGACTATGAGAACCAAAGGATTCTCCCACGGACATGTACCTGTGACAGCATTAAGGTGCGAGGGAAGGGGAAGAGGTCATATGCATTCTCAGAAGATTTTGAAGATAAATCTGTTTAGAAGACATTGACCTCATCGTGCGAAGACATTCACTCATAGATAAGAAGTTGGTTCCAGATTTGTACGAATCCATAGATCAGTACAAGTGAGGAATTTAACTACTTTGTGAAGCACAAGTGAATATACTAGGCATGTTATGAGATGCAGTATGAGAGAGATCTATCTTGTGTGAACAGAAACTGCTTGTGGTAGAAAGTGACAGATCAATAGGATCAACGGTGCTGTAAAAAGGGAGTTTTATTTACCACACTGAGAACTGCTAGACGGAGTGGGAGATGAGGCCGAGCAGTTCACTCTTCCGTGCCCTAACTTGGCGACGGAGGACACCTACGGCGACGGCGGAGAGGACGATGTCCGCGGTCGGCATGAAGACGGCGTCGGAGAGGTTGCGGCAGTGAAGCGCTTCGTCACCGGCGTCGTCGAGAGCTAGCGGTGGCGCTAGGGTTCGTGCGAGGGTGGAAGAAGAGATAATGACCGCTGTGAGTGTGTATTTATAGGCACAGGGGCGGCACTGTGCTATTACACAGGTGCCCCTGGCGATTCGCATCTGAGGAACACGTGGCCATTATGCAGAATTTTGGGGTTTGTTCCACGTCCCACGCACTCCTTGATTGTCGGGTGGTCGTTCCTACTTCTCCGGATTTCATGTGGAGGAATGAGCATTGAAAACGGACTTAATGGTTGTGTCTGTATCTTCTGCTGACAAGGACGCAGAGAAGACATTCGACAGTTTCAATAGAATGCATATGACTTATAGAGATAGAGTTTGAGATAGAAAGCATAGAGAGGTTAGGGTCCGACCACATTCACTTAGTTCAAAAGATTCAACACGAAGACATAGCTATAAGTGAATGCTGTAGAGGACAGAACACTGGTATATATATATATCAACATAGTGAAGATAATCATGAAAATATGTTGAGATCGAAGCCAAACTAAATGTGAAGACATTGCAAGGTAACGCCATGAGTGAAACACTTCAAAATAGAACGTTTGGTGGTGGCGTTACCCACCGTATAGGAAGTATTAGACCCAGACACGGCGCACAATTATTGCGGTGCTCCGGAGTCAAATTCCACATTAATGTATTCACACTTAGAATGTATGTCTTCATTGATTGAAGATATAATTTACTTTGTGTGTTGCACATCTAAGTCATCAATATGCATAAGGGTTAGGATGTGTGCCTGATCACAGGACATTTGAGGATTCCAGGATATTTAGCTCACACTGTAACTTGCAAAACCTCTTCTCATCCAAGGGCTTGGTGAAGATATCTGCCAATTGCTCTTCAGTATTGACGTGTATGATATCAATGTCTTCCTTCACAACATGATCTCTGAGAAAGTGATGACGAATTTCAATGTGCTTTGTCTTCGAGTGCTGAACTGGGTTGTTGGCTATCTTGATGGCGCTTTCATTGTCGCAGTAAAGTGGCACTTGCTTCAGATGAATGCCATAGTCCTTGAGTGTTTGCTTCATCCACAGAAGCTGGGCGCAGCAAGATCCAGCAGCAATGTATTCAGATTCAGCAGTGGAGAGAGATACACAGTTCTGCTTCTTTGAAGACCAACATACAAGTGATCGTCCCAGAAAGTGACATGTGCCTGATGTAGACTTGCGATCAACTTTGTCACCAGCATAATCAGCATCCAAGAATCCAACCAGATCAAACTCCGAGCCCTTTGGATACCATAATCCTAGAGTTGGGGTGTGAGCCAAATATCGAAGAATTCGTTTCACAGCTAAGTGATGCGACTCCTTTGGTGCCGCTTGAAATCGAGCACACATGCAAACACTAAGCATAATATCTGGCCTAGATGCACATAGATAAAGTAAAGAACCAATCATGGAGCGGTATACCTTTTGATCGAACTCTTTACCATTGTCGTCAGGACCCAGATGATGTTTGGCTGGCATTGGTGTTGTGAAGCCTTTGCAGTCTTGCATACTGAACTTCTTCAGGCAATCTTGGAGATACTTCTCTTGAGATATAAAGATGCCATTGCGTTGTTGTCGTATTTGAAGACCGAGGAAGAACTTCAGCTCCCCCATCATGGACATCTGATATTGCTCTTGCATCATATATCCAAACTCTTCACTGTACTTCTGATTGGTGCAGCCGAAGATAATGTCATCCACATATATTTGTCACACAAACAGTTCACCATCATATGTCTTCGTGAAAAGAGTGGGATCTAGGGAACCAGGTATGAAGCCTTTGCTCTTCAGGAAGTATTTAAGTGTGTCATACTAGGCCTGAGGGGCTTGTTTGAGGCCATACAGTGCCTTGTTGAGCTTGTATACCATGTCAGGATGTTTTGGATCTTCAAAGCCAGGCGGTTGTGCAACATACACTTCTTCTTCAATCTTGCCATTGAGAAAGGCACTCTTCACATCCATTTCATATAGAAGTATGTTATGATGATTTGCATAGGCCAGCAGTATGCGTATGGCTTCAAGTCTAGCCACAGGAGCAAATGTTTCATCGAAGTCAATGCCTTCCACTTGAGTATATCCTTGAGCAACGAGACGAGCTTTGTTTCTGACAACTTAACCATGCTCATCTTGCTTGTTGCGGTATATCCATTTGGTGGCTATTATATTGTGCTTTCGTGGATCAGGACGCTTAACCAGTTCCCATACATTATTCAGCTCAAACTGTTGAAGCTCTTCTTGCATAGCTTGAATCCATTCAGGTTCCATGAAGGCTTCTTCAATTTTCTTGGGTTCTGCTATTGAGACGAATGCGAAGTGCCCACAGAAATTTGTAGCTGAGTTGCCCTTGAACGAGTGAGTGGACCAGGTGCATTGATGCTATCAATTATTATTTCAATCTGCACTTCATTGGCAACGCGAGGATGTACAGGGCGAAGACTTTGCTCTTGCTGTTCATTGTCGTTGTTGGAAGGAATGTCTTCAGGCTGAGCATTGTCTTCATGTTGATCAGGTGCTGAAATGATAAGTTCTTATTCAGGATGAGCTTCAGAAGGTATAATTTCTCCAGTTCCCATTAGCTTGATTGATTCACTGGATGGAACTTCATCTAGCACATTTGGCAGCTGCTCTCTTTGTGAACCGTTGGTCTCATCGAACCGCACATCCATTGTTTCAACCACTTTGTAATGAAAGAGATTGAAGACTCTGTAGGAGTGCGAATCCTTTCCATATCCAAGCATAAAACCTGCATGTGCTTTTGGTGCAAATTTTGAGGTGTGATGTGGGTCCTTGATCCAGCACCTTGCGCCAAATACTCTGAAGTAACTGACATTTGGCTTCTTGCCAGTAAGGAGCTCATAAGATGTCTTGTTCAGTAGCTTGTGAAGATAAACACGATTGATTGTATGGCATGCAGTATCAATGGCTTCGGGCCAGAATTTTCTTGGGGTCTTGTATTCATCTAGCATCGTTCTGGCCATCTCAATTAGTGTTCTGTTCTTGCGTTCGACGATGCCATTCTGCTGTGGTGTGTACGGGGCTGAGAATTCATGTGTGATGCCCAAGGTATCAAGATATGTATCAAGGCCAGTGTTCTTGAATTCAGTGCCATTGTCACTTCTGATGTGCTTTATCTTGGCGCCAAAATTGTTGATAGCTCGATTGGCGAAGCGTCTGAAGACATCCTGCACTTCAGTCTTGTAAAGGATTATGTGCACCCAAGTATATCTAGAATAATCATCAACAATAACGAAGCCATAGAGGCAAGCAGTAGTAGTTAGTGTTGAGTAATGAGTGGGACCGAAAAGATCCATGTGAAGCAGTTCGAAGGGTCGAGTTGTGGTCATGATTGTCTTCGAGGGATGTTTGGCCCTCGTCATCTTCCCTGCTTCACAGGCACCGCATAAGTGGTCTTTCTTGAACTTGACGCCCTCGATGCCTATGACATGCTTCTTCTTCGCAAGGGTGTGGAGGTTCCTCATGCCAGCATGTCCAAGCCTCTGATGCCAAAGCCAGCATTCTGAAGCCTTTGCTAGAAGACATACTGCAAGCTGTGGTCCTGCTGAGAAGTCTACCACATACAAATCATCTTTTCAATACCCTTCAAACACTAGAGACTTGTCAGATTCCATTAGTACAAGGCAACGATATTTTCCAAACATTACGATCATGTTCAAATCGCAAAGCATTGAGACAGACATTAAGTGGAAGCCAAGGGATTCAACAAGCATGACTTTATCCATGTGTTGATCCCTTGAGATTGCAACTCTACCTAGACCCAATACCTTACTTTTACCAGTGTCAGCAAATGTGATGTGGCTCTTGTCGGATGGACGTAAGGTTGAGTCCATAAGAAGACTTCTTTTGCCAGTCATGTGATTTGTACATCCACTGTTAATAATCCATTCTGAAGACGCTGGTGACGTACCCTACAGTGCAGTTAGGGGGATAGGCTTCACCAAGAGCATTGTGAAGCAAAAACATTTGACGAACCAGTGGGTTATGAAAGCTTAGATCCAGGTTAGGACTAATAGGAAGAGTAGCAAGCGATTCAGGTACGAAGTACATAGTAAGACCATTTGGGCATTTGATCTTCCGCCCTAGAAGATGTTTAAGGTCCCCAACAATAGCGTCAGACGATTTTGGTTTTCTGCAGGAGACCTTTCCCTGCAAAAGAGAGTTAAGCTTTCTTAGACACCCACATCTTCAAGGGTGGCTTAGAAGCAATAAGTCTAAGTGCATCATCTGTGAATTTTGGCTTTGAAGCCCTAGCAAACAGTCTTGCAGGCGGACAATAGTACTCATAAGAATAAGCAGAATAGTTCTTGGTCTTATGAACATGGCGGTTTGATGAACCGCTCTCATATTCATATGCCTGAGTATGGTTTCCCTGCAAAACATTTGCGTTCGTGCGACTCAGGTGAGTCCTCTGTCTGTATGAAGCCTTTGGACCGTATGAAGACTTTGGTCTGAGGTTTGTCTTCTTCACGTGAGGTGTCATGAAGACATTCACAGGAAGATTTTCCAGACACCTTTTCGGAACCCAGATCTTCTTCATAGGCGGTCCATTCCTGCAGTTAGTACCAATGTACCTGGCAAACACTTCACCATTCTGATTCTTAAACAGTATATAGTTTGCATCAAAGGATTCATCAATGATAATGGGGTTAGCACAAGTGAAGCCAGTTAGATTGGATGGATCTGCTGAAGGTTCCTTTGCAGCAACCCACATGGTTTTGGGGTACTGCTCAGGTTTCCAGTAAGAGCCATCTGCATTCATTTTCCTTACGAACCCAACACCCTCTTTCCTAGGGTTTCGGTTCAGAATCTGGTTTTTGAGGACATCACATAGTGTCTGATGCCCTTGAAGACTTTTGTACATCCCTGTTTCAAGCAATGTCTTCAACCTAGCATTCTCATCAGCAATAGCGGTGGTATCCTTAGCAGAGGGGTTAGTTACCACATCAACAGTTGAAGATATTGCAACAGCAGTAGCAGTAGAACATTCAGCAATAGAAGTAGCATTATCATGCTCAATGCATTTAAGACATGGTGGTTCAAATCCTTCCTGAGCAGGACTGATCTGTTTGGCGCGAAGTGACTCGTTTTCCGTTTGAAGATCTTCATGAACCGCTCTCAATTTCTCAAGATCCTGCTTCCTTTGAAGATAATCATAGGAAAGCTTTTCATGAGTTGTTGAGAGAGTTTCATGACGACTTTCAAGTTCCTAATACTTAACATGAAGATTTTTTATGTCTTCAATTAAGGATTCCGATCGAGTCATTTCAGCACCTAACAGATCATCGCTTCTGTCTAACAGTTTTTGAATATGTTCCATAGCTTTCTGTTGTTCAGTTGCAATTTTAGCAAGTGTTTTGTAGCTAGGTTTTGAACCACAATCAGAGTCATCGTCACTAGATGTTTGATAGTGAGTAGTGCGTGTGTTTACCTTGGCACCGCGTGCCATGAAGCAGTAGGTAGAAGCGGAGTAGTCCTTGTCATTTGCATCGGTGTCGGTGATGAAGTCATTGTCTTCAGTGTTGAAGAGGACTTGGCAACGTATGCTGTAGCCAGACTTGCGACGCCTGAGTCGGATTCCTCCTCAGACTCCACCTCCGCCTCCTCAGAAGCAGACTCCTCCTCTGAATCCATTTCCTTGCCAACAAACACACGTGCCTTGCCAGATGATCTCTTCTTGTGTGATGAAGACTTTAAGGAAGACTTGGAAGAAGACTTTGAGTATTTCTTCTTCTTCTTCTTCTTGTCGTCAGAGTCATATTCCTTGCTCTTCTTATTCTTTTTGTTCTCATTGTCCCACTGTGGACACTCAGAGATGAAGTGGCCAAGGTTCTTGCACTTGTGACATGTTTTCCTCTTGTAGTCATGAGCAGGAGCTTCATCATTCCTTGAACTTGATCGGGAAGACTTTCTGAAGCCTTTCTTCTTGGTGAATTTTTGGAACTTCTTGACAAGCATAGCAAGTTCCCTTCCAATGTCTCAGGATTATCAGAACTGCTGTCAGATTCTTCTTTAGATGAGGAGACAGCTTTTGCCTTCAAGGCACGAGTTCGCCCATAGTTTGGACCGTAGATATCTCTTTTCTCCGAAAGCTGAAACTCATGTGTGTTGAGCCTCTCAAGTATGTCAGACGGATCGAGTGTCTTGAAATCAGGACGTTCTTGAATCATCAGGGCCAGGATGTCAAATGAACTATCAAGTGATCTCAGCAGCGTCTTGACGACTTCGTGTTTGGTAATCTAAGTGGTGCCGAGGGCTTGAAGCTCATTTGTGATGTCAGTGAGTCGGTCAAATGTGTGCTGGACATTCTCATTGTCATTTCGCTTGAAGCGATTGAATAGGTTGCGAAGGACACTGATTCTAGGATCTCTCTGGGTTGAGATGCCTTCATTGACCTTGGAGAGCCAGTCCCAGACCAGCTTGGATGTCTTCAAAGCACTCACACGACCATACTGTCCTTTGGTCAGATGACCACAGATGATATTCTTGGCAGTAGAGTCCAGTTGAACGAATTTCTTGACATCAGCAGCAGTGAAACCTTCTCCAGCCTTGGGAACGCCGTTCTCGACGACATACCATAGGTCAACGTCAATGGCTTCAAGATGCATGCGCATCTTATTCTTCCAGTAGCGATATTCAGTTCCATCGAAGACGGGGCACGCATCAGAGACTTTAATTATCCTTGCAGTCGACATAGCTAAAACTCCAGGTGGTTAAACTGAATCACACAGAACAAGGGAGCACCTTGCTCTGATACCAATTGAAAGTGCGTTATATCGACTAGAGGGGGGTGAATAGGCGATTTTTGTGAAAGTCTTCAGAACATGGGAGTTTTGAAGACAAACGATAAAATTAAACCTATTACCATGCAGCGGAAGGAAGACTACACTAGGCAAACCATAGTCAAGTATTCAATGAAGTGAAAGCACAAAGACTAATAGCAGCTAGGTAGTAAGGATCAGATAGGAAGATATTGTGAAGCCAAACAGAACACACAGTCACTCAGTGAAGACAAATGATAGAGCAACCATACAATGACTTCACAAGGAGTAACAGTAAGTAAAGTGAAGTGAAGATGAAACCAGTGACTCGTTGAAGACAATGATTTGTTGGACCAGTTCCAGTTGCTGTGACAACTGTACGTCTGGTGGGAGCGGCTAGGTATTTAAACCTTAGGACACACAGTCCTGGACACCCAGTCCTGAACACGCAGCTCAGGACACCCAGTCCTCACTATATTCTCCTTGAGCTAAGGTCACATAGACCTCGCCCAATCACTCTGGTAAGTCTTCAAGGTAGACTCCCAAACCTTCACAGACTTCGTTCACTGGCAGTCCACAATGTCTCTTGGATGCTCAGAACGCGACGCCTAACCGGCTGGAGGATGCACAGTCCTCAAGTGTAATAAGTCTTCAGATCACACAGACAACAAGACTTAAGTGATGCCCAATTCTCTCTGGCTCTAGTGGTTAGGGCTTTATCCTCGCAAGGAATTCTCTCTCAAAAGCTTCGAGGTGGGTTGCTCTCAAATGACAAAAGCCGTACTTTCAATCTGAGCAGCCAACCGTTTATGGTTGTAGGGGGTGGGCTATTTATAGCCACTTGGCAACCCGACCTGATTTGTCCGAAATGACCCTGGGTCACTAAGGAACTGACACGTGTTCCAATGGTCAGATTTCAAACTCACACAACAACTTTACTTGGGCTACAAGCAAAGCTAACTTGTCCGACTCTGGACAAGATTCGCTCTCATAGTATTCACTCGAAGACATAGGTTTTTGGTTTAGGCATCACTTCTGTCATTCTGACTGGTTCTCTTGGACCCCGCTTAACAGTACGGTGGTTCCTATGACTCAACGCAAAAGAAAAAGAACTACGAAAGATCTAAGTCTTCGAGCTCCATAAGCTTCATATAGTGTCTTCTCTTGTCATAGTCTTCAATGTGAATATCTTCATATACCACCTTTGACTTCAATGTCTTCATACAGTTTTAGGGGTCATCTCTGGTAGTAAAACCGAATCAATGAGGGACTTCTACCTGTGTTATCCTGCAATTCTCACAAACACATTAGTCCCTCAACTAGGTTTGTCGTCAATACTCCAAAACCAACTAGGGGTGGCACTAGATGCACTTACACAAGTGAAAGGCAATTATCATGATATATGATGGACTGACTGAGATGAGAAAAGCTGGTATGAACTCGACCTTTTTTGTTTTTGTAAATATGATGAGTCCCTCGTTCTTGATTTAGCTTATTATGAATAAACATGTTTCCAATGACAATTAGAGATCGTAGTTGCTTGTGCCATGCTTGATTAGCTATGTGTTATAATGATTTACCTTGTGTGCCAACATGCTATTGCGATGATTATGATGTGGTATGATGGGGTGGTATCCTCCTTTGAACGATTTAAGTGACTTGACTTGGCACATGTTCACGCATGTAGTTGAAACAAATCAACATAGCCCTCACGATATTTATGTTCAGGGTGGATTATATCCTACTCATGCTTGCATCCAATGTTTATTAATTTTAATTCATGTACATGGCTGTTGTCGCTCTCTAGTTGGTCGCTTCCCAGTCTTTTGCTAGCCTTCACTTGTACTAAGCGGGAATACTGCTTGTGCATCCAATCCCTTAAACCCCAAAGTTATTCCAGATGAGTCCACTATACCTTCCTATATGCGGTATCTATCTGCTGTTCCAAGTAAATTTGTAAGTGCCAAACTCTAAACCTTCAAATAAACATTCTGTTTTGTATGCTCGAATAGCTCATGTATCAACCAAGGCTGTCCTTATCTTCCGTGTTAGGCGGGTTATTCTCAAGAGGAGTGGACTCCGCTCCTCACTCACGAGAAAATGGCTGGTCACCGGGATGACCAGTCCCATGCTTTATGCAAACTAAATCAAAATTAATTGCAAACAAAACTCCCCCTGGGACCTGATGTATGTTGGAGGCACTTGCTATTTCGAGCAAGCCATGGATTGATGCTTGTTGGTGGAGGGGGAGTATAAACTTTACCATTCTGTTTGAGAACCGCCTATAATGTGTTTAGCATGGAAGATATCGCCATCTCTTAGTTGTTACGTTGACAATGAAAGTATATCGCTCAAAATACAATTTATTTCTATTTAAAAACCGAGCTCTGGCACCTCTACAAATTCCTGCTTCCCTCTGCGAAGGGCCTATCCATTTACTTTTATGGTGAGTCATCACCCTCTTATTAAAAAGCACTAGCTGGAGAGCACAACTGTCATTTGCATTCTTCACTATTAATCTATGTTGGGTGTGACTATGATTGGATCTCTTTTACCATGAATTACAATGTCTAGTCAGTCCTTGATCTTTAAAGGTGCTCTCCATTTATGTTTTGCGGTCTCAGAAAGGGCTAGCGAGATACCATTTTGTTATATCATATTATGATTATTTTGAGAAAGTGTTGTCATCCGAGATTTATTATTATGACTTGCTAGTTGATTATGCTATTGATATGAGTAATTATGAGACCTGAGAATTATTGCAAATGTGGTTAGTTATGATCTATGCTGAAAACTTGAATGCTGGCTTGACATAGTTAAAACAACAAGAGCAAACAGACTTTGTAAAAGTTTTTCTTTCTTTCTTTCAGTTTGTCAACTGAATTTCTTGAGGACAAGCAAGGGTTTAAGCTTGGGCAGTTGATACGTCTCCGTCGTATCTACTTTTCCAAACACTTTTGCCCTTGTTTTGGACTCTAACTTGTATGATTTGAATGGAACTAACCCGGACTGACGCTGTTTTCAGCAGAATTGCCATGGTGTTGTTTTATGTGCAGAAAACAAATATTCTCGGAATGACCTGAAACTCCACGGAACATCTTAGAAAAATAATAAAAAATCCTCGCCAAAGATGAAGACCAGGGGGCCCACACCCTGTCCACGAGGGTGGGGGGCGCCCCCCCTAGGGCGCGCCCCCCTACCTTGTGGGCCCCCTGGATGCCCTCCGACGCCAACTCCAACTGTATATATTTTCTTTCGGAGAGAAAAAATAAGAGAGAAGAAATCATCACGTTTTGCGATACGGAGCCACCGCCAAGCCCTAAAACCTCTCAGGAGGGCTGATCTGGAGTCCGTTCGGGGCTCCGGAGAGGGGGATTCATCGTCGTCGTCATCATCAACCATCCTCCATCACCAATTTCATGATGCTCACCGCCGTGCGTGAGTAATTCCATCGTAGGCTTGCTGGACGGTGATGGGTTGGATGAGATTTATCATGTAATCGAGTTAGTTTTGTTAGGGTTTGATCCCTAGTATCCATTATGTTCTGAGATTGATGTTGCTATGACTTTGCTATGCTTAATGCTTGTCATTAGGGCCCGAGTGCCATGATTTCAGGTCTGAATCTATTATGTTTTCATGAATATATGTGAGTTCTTGATCCTATCTTGCAAGTCTATAGTCACCTACTATGTGTTATGATCCGGCAACCCCGAAGTGACAATAATTAGGACCACTCCTGGTGATGACCATAGTTTGAGGAGTTCATGTATTCACTATGTGCTAATGCTTTGTTCCGGTTCTCTATTAAAATGAGGCCTTAATATCCCTTAGTTTCCAATAGGACCCTGCTGCCACGGGAGGGTAGGACAAAAGATGTCATGCAAGTTCTTTTCCATAAGCACGTATGACTATATACGGAATACATGCCTAAATTACATTGATGAATTGGAGCTAGTTCTATGTCACCCTATGTTATGACTGTTACATGATGAACCGCATCCGACATAATTATCCATCACTGATCCGGTGCCTACGAGTTTTCCATATACTGGTTTACGCTTATTTACTTTCCCGCGGCTACTGTTACAATCACTACAAAATACCAAAAACATTACTTTTGCTGTCTTTACTTTTGTTGCCGCTACCACCACTATCATATTACTTTGCTACAAAACACTTTGCTGCAGATACTAAGTTTCCAGGTGTGGTTGAATTGACAACTTAGCTGCTAATACTTGAGAATATTCTTTGGCTCCCCTTGTGTCGAATCAATAAATTTGGGTTGAATACTCTACCCTCGAAAGCAGTTGCGATCCCCTATACTTGTGGGTTATCAGTTTCTTATTTGAGCAATGCTACATCCACGTAATGGTTTACGTAAAGTTACAAACTGATGTGATGTGGGACTATTTGATTTGATTAAAGGAGAGGATTAGGCCCACCCCACCTGAAAATCAGGGGGGCATATATAGATTAGATGGAAAGTATACGTAGTAGCTACGTAGCCCTTTGTAAGTCTAGGATTAGGCTTCTTATTTTCATAGAATGTTGTCCTGGCGGTTTGCTAACATGCGGTCCCACATGTCAGTGCTTTACCAAGCCGATCCGCGTCCCACATGAGGCAGAACAATGACAGAAGCAACATGTGGTTAAGTTGAAGAAGATGAGGGAGAAGCGGATTCAGCAACGAGTGAAATGATGGTTGCTTCATCCCTCCAACTTAACTGCGGGAAAGGTGTAGCTTTGTGATTTGACGCCTCATTGCTCATTACTACGCCGGCGCCATGACTGGGGTGCTTCACCCCGGCTGCTCTGCACTGTATTTCGGTATGGCACGTGGACCCGGTAGCTTGATGTCCCACATGTCGGCGAAAGGGACTAGAAGATTTATGAAAGCGAGCGCTCCACTCTTACGACGGAGGAGTAGACGACACAACGGCCCAGTGAACTGTCACTTGTACTGTATAGTACTATAATTTTGCTGTTTCGCACGATCCATCGATACAAGCACGATTAAACAGGAAAGGGCGGGATTTTTCCCGCGCAGTAGATGATACTGGCCATACATTTCAAAGGAAATTTTAATGTATGCAAACTGAATAATTATAAGTAACAATATGATATCTAGTAAAACTAAAAACACATATGATTTATTGTGTTAGAGTGTAGTAGTAGTGCTGTATTGCATAGTTGTTAGATGTAACATGTGAGAATGTGTAGAGATGTAGTTTTGGAGGGCCTACAGAGAGAAAAGCGTAATACGGTCACCGAACTTCAGATTAAGCTGATTACGGTCACTATATACGTTTTGTGGTGATTATACGGTCACTTGCTCACAGCTCAGCATCGGATTGCACTCTTTTGATCGGCCAAATAGTCTGCGTGGCGCCATGTTGACTAGTTAAATTGACCACGTTCGTTGTGGGTCCCACCTGTCAGTTCACATAGGCAAAAGGTCAGATAAACACAAATTTACGCAGGCGCGACAAGGCTCCAACCCGTGCGCGGAAATCACCTAGTTGTGTATGTGTTTGTCAGGGCTTGATGTGTGTGCATGCACGTGTAGGTTGAGCACTTGAGCATGAGAGTGTGTGTTTGTCGTGTGGTGTACTAGTGTGTGCATGCATGCATGCATGTGTGCGTGTGAGTGTTGCGTGCGTGCGTGTGAGTGTTGCGTGCATGCGTGGCTGCGTGTGTACGTGTGAGTATTGCGTGCATGCGTGGGTGCATGTGTTTGTGTGAGTGTTGCGTGGATGCAGTTCGTGTGCATGCGTGTGTGTGTGTATAATCACCACACCAGCTCCTGTGTGTTAAAACAGATGACTCAGCATACCAATACAAGGCCACCTTGTCCGCTGTGCCCGCAGTCATGACTTCGAACCACCGTCCAAATATTTTTTTGTCGTTTGTTTTCATTCTTACTAGCAAGATGCCCGTGCGTTGCACGTAAAATCAAGATGCATTTGTATGACTTGTTTATCTTGTGAGAGAAAAGGATGAACGAGGGAAGGCCTTATTTGCAAATGTGGAGAGGTGTGTGGGTACCTTTTTGCAAAATTGCCATAGTTTCTTTCCTATCCGTCAGATATAAATCGGACGGCCTATATTGCAGGATGGCAGGCACACCATCATCACCAACTCTGTTTTTTATAAGAGTGTATTTTATGTATTTTATAAGAGTGTAGAAGTAGAGTAGATACAAGTCGACAGGTGGGCATGATGGTAGTGAGATAATGTGATGCAACACTAGAGGTGCCACATGGAGCGTTTAACTGGTCAACTAGTCATGTCATGAGCAAATACAGAGTTGTACGGTGAGCCCGTGACTGCATAATAACCATAAACGTAAATGGTGACCGTAATGAGTGGATTCTGAAGTCCAATGTACGTATCGTGCTTTCGCTTCAAATACAATGATCGTCATTGCATATATCGCGAGAGAAATATGAAACATGCGTGAATTTTCTGGGGGCTTACTTTTAGAGGACCTAGAGATAGTTTTGTGTGCATACGTGAAAGGGGCGTACAGGGGGGTATGCGATGGAGAGAGAGATGCTCTTCGTTTCTCTTTATTATGACTAACTTTGTATATAGTATAAAAATATACAAATTCACAGTGCGGAATAAATATCATTGTGGGCACCATGCAATGCAAATTAGCGTTCGTACTCCTCCATATAACTTTGTAATGTTGTATATATGTAGAAACTCTAAAATAATTTTTTGGCCACACTTTATTCAAAAGGAATGTTGTATGCGAAATAAATGTGAAGAGAGGGCTTTTTAGATCAATGGGGTACGTGATGTAACATGTGTGAATGTGTAGTTGATGCATTTGGCGGGGCCTAGAGAGGTATGTGTGTGTGTATTACGTATTCGAGAGAGGCATGGATAGAGGGGCCGACCGGGGAGGGGCATGGGAGAGATAGCACGAGAAATGAGAGTGGTCTAGAGAGAGAGACGAATATGACGTCATGACAAGAGATTCCATTCCCTTGAGTGTGTATATGCAAGGGGGGAGGGAATAGAGGCACCAGGAGAATTTTTCTGTGTGTCACCGCGTGAGGTCCGGTGGGTCGAGGTGAGGCCCTTCGTTCTGTTCCGTCCTGCACCACATTGGTCGGCCCGCGACGCATTTAGGAAGACCCATGGATGACTAGTCGTACAAGACAAAGATAGCAGAATTTTGAAGGACTCTGTGTCAACTGACAAAGCCGGCTAGGATTTGTAACCCTAGGTTCTCGGACTAAGCTAACCCCTTTTATCTCTGATATTACTATTCGTCCAACCTAAATTTAAGGGGCATCCTACAGAATGCTCTGCTAGAATCATACTCGTCGATTAGGAAGAGAGGTGTGAGACAATGCGTGAGAGACTGGCGTAAAGATAATGTGCGTACATGAGACACGTAGGCAGGTCCATGTATATAGAAAGGGTCGATGAGGATTGTGCGTGTGTATGTTTGCGAGAGGAAGAGTGCTTGTGATAAAGGTTAGTGAAAATAGTTATAAATGGTTACGAGAGGGAGGGAGGGTTATATCTAGAGCATGTGTGCGAGAAAGACACCTCGGGAGAGAGTGTGTGAGCATGTGTGAGAGACCACCGATGGAGAGTGAAACTACACGTAAAAGACTGCTCTACACATTGATTAAAGATATAAATTGTATCCAAATATTAGGATGGGATCATGATATTTGCAATTAGCGTAAGGAGCGGTCATTGATCCATCAGAATCTGGATTCTATCGAATTTGAGCATGTCTATGTTATTATTCGACACAATTGATCCACATAGTTAGTATTTTGAACTCCAGACAATTCATCGCTTTAGCAATCAAATATAAACGTGAGTATAGTTTATGTTGTGTGTGTAAAGCACATTATACATACGAAAGTTACACAATGGACATTATAAATAGCTACTACCTATGAACTAGCATACATTTGAATTCAACTTAAGGTGGTTTAAAAAAATCGAATTCAACATGAAGTCCATTCAATTATTTGAATTTGATATCATGGCATTTGTAAACCATACCTAAATTATGGGGGCACCAATCTTTGCTCTGATTTTGTACATAATAGCATATGTAGTCGTGTACAAAATAGATTCAAATTTAGCTCCTCCATTCCAAAATAATCGTAGTTATAGGATTTTCAAGTGTCAAAATTTCAAAAAGAAGCGGATAATTTAGTGAGGTTTTCAAACATACAAGGTCAAATATAACATTGTATATTTAGGTCAATCCTCATGGTTCAAGAGTACTCTAAACGTGAATGCTTGTGTTTCAAAATTTAGAACGAAGCGCCAAAAGAGCCTCTACTCGCCCGAAACCGTGTGAGACCAATGTTTGGTAGTACAAGGAAATTACTTTTCTAATAACTCCGACCCGTGAAACCTACCGGCCCGACGTCCAAAGATCTAAATCGGGGTAGATTTGTAGCTTCATCTAGACGCCACGCAACCGCATCCGAAAAACATTCATACACAATGGCCGCCTAAGCACACATGCGCGTGGCCAAAATCGCTGCCGCCCACTATTTGGGATACCTGGGATTACCATCCTACCCCCGACCCGCAGTAGGTCCGAAATTTTAGAGGGGGGCAAAGTTTGTACTTTCCCCAAATTTCAAACAAGCGCGTCCCGTTTTCTGTTCAAAAAAGCCAAAAACAAGCGCGTCCCAGACCGAAACATGGTTCCCCCACCCGTCTGATTCCCCATTCGTACTCCGTGGGCGCCAAAACTACCTCTCCACTAGCCGCGAAACCCCAGCGTCCTTCGTCCGCCACCCCATCCCACCCATCAACCACCGCCCTCCTCCATCACGCCGGAGCCGATACCCCGACGTCGTCGTCCACCGCAACCTCAACCGCAACGCCCTCCACGGCTAGTAGTTGAAGCCGAGGCCGAGCCGTCCGTACCCGAGCCAGTTCAACCACGTCGTCCTGCGCCTCACCGCTGCCGCTCCAATTTCGCCACCCTCCACCGCACCGGAGCTGTTCCTGCTATGCCGTCCTTCGCCGCCTCGGATCTGCTTCCCCTCCGCCGACATACAGCCACTGCAACACAGTCAACAATTTGCCCATGGGTTCGTCCAAGCCTGCACCCTCCAGAACATCGGTTTCCCCAGTAAAAAGAAGAAAATCGGCGTGACTTGTGGAGGTGACCACACTGGCAACCGAAAAAGGTACTCCTCTTCCCTTATTCATGCAAATCTTATGCCTCTGCTTGCACGGTATTCATCCCACAGAAGACACTACTTGACCGCTTCTTCTTGATACTAGATGTTCCTAGTAACTCGCGACGCACAAGGTTTCTCCTCATATACTATTTCACCTTACCTAGAGGTCCGTCGCCCCCCCCCCCCTGAATTCCAATTTTTGGCCACTTGATTCCCAATTAACGGAAGCATTCCCCGGCGTAACAGGCGCTAGTACGCCTATTACGCCGGGGAAGCAGCGCCTTGGTGTTTATCTTAGGGGCGTGTGCGGCCTAGAGCTACTGGCGCCCGATCTGGAGGTCGGCCGGGATTAAAGGGATGGCTTGGGGGCGCTGCCAAGCACGGCAGTGGTGTGAGGTCGATGGGAGGGCGGGGAGGCGGAGGCAGGGGTCTGGGCTGGTGGTCGTTGGCGGTTCGAGAAAGATCGTCCACAGTGACTGGCGGGAGGTAGACGAAGGCCATCTGCCCGCTCCTTATAGGTCGCACGGTTCATTAAAAAAATTGACTGACCTATTAATTTTCAGTCGACTGTTATCTTAGATATGACCACATGTGGTGGTGTGCTGGAGGAGTACCTGCATTTCCTGTGCTCATATATTACAAAATCATACAAAGTAGAATCTAATTTTGTTTGCCATGCAATGTTGTAGAGCTATCATATGTCTCTTGTCATTTATTTTTCAGCCACCTACTATCTGCTACTTTTACAGTGCACTAGTTCTGCACACACTTCACCTTACTCTCACTGTTGTGTTTTTATGCAAGGGTATTTCAGACTCTGCTGCCATGAGAGAAGCCAAAAAGGAAAGAGAGAAGTCGCTCCAGTTTGGTGTGCGGCTAGGCAAGACACGTTTCAATGCTTTAAAGGGTGTAGTGTCAGCAGATGGAGACGGGGAATGTAGCTCTGGAGTTGATGACCTCGCTCGCAATGAACCACCATCCCAGGTGCTTGCTTTAACTTCACGGTGTCCTATGTGGTTGCATGTTCCATATGGTGTCTAGCTTGTATTCGAAAGGCCGAAGTCGGTAAGATAAGGAAAGATATTTTTTTACATGAACCACCATCCCGTGAGCACCAGAAGACAAATAGCTAGTCAGGGCACTGGCCGAGCCAGTGACAAGCCCAGCAAAGATAGGCATCACCTGGAAGCCAACTAAAAAGCTGCGATGGTGGCGAAGCAGCCCGCCTCCCACCAGGCTCTCAGGTCCTAGATGATCATGCTCACCACTCCAGCCGGATGTCTAGCTTGTATTGCTTCCAATTTGGTTAAATTGCATCTGCTTAGCTTACACATTATACCTTTGAATATGACATGCCTTTCTGTTTTTGGTACATACTAGTACATCTGTGTATTAACCATGTTCTTACATCAAACTAATGTTCTTGTGTATCCCTCATCAATCACTTATGACGAGGCAGGCAGGCAAGGGGACTACTCCTCATTTAAAGAATGCAGCGTCAGCCTCCCGACATGATTCTCAAGAAACAAAAATGCTAGATGAAGATAGTGAACATAGCTCTATAGTTGATTATAACATTTCCCCTACACTAGCATCGCAGGTGCTTGCTCTAACTTGGCAGCGTGATATGTGGTTGCATGTTGCATATGGTGTCTAGATTGTAATTCTTCCAATCTGGTTAAACTGCATGTGCTAGTCTTCTTAGCTTATACATTATACCTGTTAATGTGACATGCCTTCCTGTATTTAGTACATAGTACATCTGTCTATTAAGCATGTCCTTACATAAAACTATTGTTTTTTGTATCCAGCATCAATCAACATGACGAGACACCTTTAGTATATGCAGTGCGATATTAGTTGCATATTTCATATGTTTATAGCATGCGCTGCTTCTAATTTGTTGAAATTCCATTTATGATGGGACGCTTTTAACTTGGCAGAGTCATATTGGTTGCCTCTTTCATGTGGTGTCTACCTTGCATTGCTTCTTATTTGCTGGAATGGTTTTTGCTTAGTTTACACAAACAGTTGTGAACATGCCATGCCGTCCTGTTTTTCGTACATATTCCATCCTGGTATCATGTGTTTGACTTACATCAAAGTAGTGATTGTCAGTATCATGCATGAATGAGTTCTGAAGAGAGAATTTTATTGCTTTTTCTTGTCGGTTTTACTTGACAATTCAAAATCAATAAAGCGGAAGGAAGTTAGCAAGGCAGCGGATAAAGGTGCTCCTTCCGAACAAAGGGCCTCTACAGTTTCTACTCCTCCACACCCCCAAGATGATTTCCAAGACAACACATGCATAGACACTCAGCAAAGCTGTGTTTATGATGAGCACGTCTCCCCTAGTGCAGCGTCACCGGTGCTCCCTCTAACTTGGCACTGTTATATGTGGTTGCATGTTATGTATGATGTCTATCTTGTATTGCTTCTAATTTTGTTGAATTCCATCTGCTTACTTTACACATTATACTTGAATAAGACACGTGTTCCTATTTCTAGAACATACAATATCTGTCTATCACACCATGTTCTTACATCAAATTACTACTGTTGTGTAACCTGCAACAATCACTTATCATAAGACACGTTTGACTTCGGAGTGTGATATAGGTTACATCTCACATTCTTTTATAGCTTGTATTACTAATTTGTTGAAATGGCACTTATGACGAGACAGTTTTAACTTGGTAGAGTGATATTCGTTGCATCTTTCATATGGTGTCTAGCTTTCATTGCTTCTAATTTGTGAAATGCCTTCTCCTTAGTTTACACATCATAAGCTGTGAATATGCAATGGCACTAATGACGGGAGACCTCTAACATGGTAGTGTGATGTTGTTTTCATCTTGCATATGATTTATTTCCTGTACTGCTTCACATTTGTTTAAACGCCATTTATGATGAGGCACTGTTAACTTGGCAGAGCGATATTTGTAGCATCTTTCATATGGTGTCTACCTTCCATTGCATTGCTTCTAATTTGGTGAAATGTCTTCTTCTTAGTTTACACATCATAGTTCTGGTTATCTCTTCCGTCCTGTTTTTCATACATATTACATCCTCCTATCATGTGGTTGTCTAACATCAAAGTTTAGTTCATCTGCATCACGCATCAATTTGTTCTGAAGAACTAAACTGTTATTCGTTTTTCTTGTCGGCGTGACTTAACATGGCACAGAGAAAGAGGAAGAAACACAGAATGGCAGGGAATGAGAAGCGGATGAATCCTGCAGATTCTGCTGGTACTGATGGTGCAATAGAAGGTCAAAGTCCAGCAGAAAATTCTACAAACACGACATCCCATGCTACACGAGTTGCAAAAAAAGACAAACAGAAACAAATAGCTGCCACCAAACAAGCAGAGACAACCCTAGTTCTTGCAACACCTACCACAGTACTACCAGTTGCACGACGTACTCGTGCGTCAACTGAGCTAGCAGCACGTTCCCAAGCTCCCTTGCCACCTGACACTACTTCCCAAGCACTCTTGACACAAGACGAGTTGGCAATATCATATGAACCTTGTGAGCTTCAACAGCAAGAAGGTAGTTGCTGGAGTCAAGTTACAGTTGCATGCTTCTTTATACGTAGTCTCACAGTTTGATGTACACTAACACTTCCTATGTTTGTTGTTGGACTAGCACCTAGGCGCAAGAGGAAACAAACATCAGGGATAATGCTCGATAGGTTAACTAAATCTAGAAGAGGAAGAATGGAGATCTGTTTTGAGGCATGTTTGAAAAGGCCACGTGATGCTACAGAGTCAGCCAAGTTAGTATCAGAGGTAGCAGTTGCTGTTAGGTATCATGTACATATCCTCCCAACATGGATTCAGTACAGGAATGACAAAGACGGAACCCAGTTCAACATCTTCCTCGACCATTTATCTGTAAGTATGGTTATGTATGGAAACTAGTAATATCGTCTTGCTCTGTCCAATACTTTCTAGGTTGCTAATAATGAGACTCCCATAATTTTCAACAGATGAGGTTCAAGTTGGATAGCCAAGATGATGCAACCAGACAAGCTTGCACCCATGTTTTCAAGTCTGTTATGCGACAGTATCGGTATAACTTGAGGAAAACTCACTTTGAAGGCAAGGCTAACAGTGAACTTGCCCAAACATCTCCAGTGGAAAATATATCTGATTAAGACTGGAGAGGCCTCGTTAAACACTGGTCCGATCCGAAGTATCAGGTACATTATATATATGTCATCAGATCACATGTTGAAGTCCTATTTACGCATGTGCCACACAAATCTATCTTCTTGTTGGTGAACTGTTCAAAGAACAAGGCCAACCGTATGAAAGTGAAATTCCAACAGACGACAGGATCTCGTAGCTATATTGCACACTGCGAGGCTCTTATAATTAGCCACTGTTTCACTCTTTTCGCTGTACCATATTATCAGATCTATATTGACTTGTTCCAAATGCAGAGGAAAGCACGCAAGGACCAAAAAGTACCTAAACCAAATGTTGTGGAAATCTTCAAGGACTATCACACCAGAAAGAAGAAGGGCATGACTACACCAGTCAAAGCCGCTGTTGTAAGTCCTTAATCCTCATGCCTTTTTACTACTACTTACTCTCACTTGTGCCTTGAACTGCATGGTTTGCAGCCAATGTCTATTACTCTTTTCAATTTTATACACAATTGTCTTAGCGTATCATTGCACCTTACAAGGTTTAAAAGAGAGGAGTGATGTTCCTTTGATCTTGACTCGTAATCTAGTTCCATGCTGGACTTGCCCACACAACTTTACAATTGCCTGTTTGTCTGTTCTCAGTTGTTTTGTGATATGAATGACGTCATACTATGTTTACCGTATTATAAACTTCGTCTCTTTATCCTTAGCCCTCAATACAATGTGAAGAAATAGACAATACATTAGCGATGGTACATGGTCATATGTTTGGAACCTGGTTTTATTATGTACTTTGCAATAAAATACAACTAATATTTTACATGGGTTCACCAGAATAAGTTCTGTACATAGATCAAAGCTATTTTGTTTGGTTTTGCTGCCTCCTTAATATCTTCTGTTCTGGTACTACTAATGTAAAACCTCAACTTTTCAGCGAGCTATGGAAAAAATGGTGGAACCGCCACCTTCTGAAGGTGGCGAGGCAACTATAACCACAATCTCAGCTCTTGCTGCAGTGGGTCAGTACCTGTCCACTAATAGTGCCAAAGGCACGTTCCTACGTAATACTGGGTTGGTTGTTAAGGCAATATCGTCCAAACTGCCTCATGATCAAGATATGCAAGCTCAAAGCAATGTTGTATCTGCGCTCCAAACACAAGTCCATTCCCTAACAGAGACCCTTTGTGAAACAAGGAGAAACATTGCTCAATGTTGTCAAGATATGCATGGTTTTGAAACCAGGCCATCAGACATTTGCTATGTTGTTCAGGAGCCTAGGGGAAATGAAGGCGAGGGTTGTGGTGCTCCATCGGACAATACAGCATGAAAACGTAACAGCCAGGTCAAATGAACTGAGCTTCTGAACTTCTGGTGGTGCATTTATGTGCTAGACTGTTAAGTTTTATGCCAACCTTCCTTTTGTTATATAGTTGTAATTTGTTTTTGTGCGATACAAAATTTATTCTTAACGTGCAGCCACCGCCTGAAGAACACAGCAAGCCATTTTTGTATAGTGTAGGGTGTTCCCTATATTTGCACTGGTGGCGATCTTTGATGCCGAGTGGATGTAATCTGTGCAATCGCCTTAATAGCCTAGCGTTAGTTTCTGCCTTATTTATTTCCTAGTCTTTTTTTGCCTGGTTTGCTAGTGGCCGCAACTACCATGGGCCATATACGGGCCGTAGGATCCATGGGTCTCCTACGGGCCGTCGATAAATGGGCCTGTAATCGGTGGGCCTTGGGCCGTCGGATAAATGGGTCTACATGGGCCATAATCAGGTGTAATTGGTATCGGCCCAGCATGGTAACAGGCCGTTAACAGGTCGTAGGACAGCAAAGGCTTAATTCTGTCACAGGCATAATGGGTCGTTAATGGGCCAGAATATAGGACGGACTGGAAACGGCGCAACGGGTTAACAAGCCAGAAACGGGCCGACTCTTGCCATGGGCCGAATTTGGCCCATTAGGGTAATAGGCTAGTAACGGGCCGACTCTTGCCATGGGCCGAATTTGGCCCATTAGTGGAACAGGCCAGTAACGGGCCGACTCTTGCGATGGGCCCAATTTGGCCCATTAGGGGAACAGGCCAGTAACGGGCCGGAAGTAATCGAGGGCCGAAAAGGAGCCCAAGAACGTATGGGCCGTCAATAGGCCGAAAGCTAACACAGGCCGGAAACGGCCCATGTAAATCACGGGCCGTTAACGGGTATAAAGAAAATTACTGTTCATTATGGGCTAGAGTCACTGTGGGCCTGTAATGGGCCGAAAGATACGAAGGCCTCATATGGGCCGAAAGACGTCGTGGGCCATACATGGGCCGAAAGTGAAATGGGCTTGTATTATATTCGACGGCCCACATGACATTGTTGGGCTGATTTCCTTTAGGGCCTAACGGGCCGTGAGTTAACGGGCCGTAAAATGGGCTATTTGCGAAGAGACCGTTACCATGCTTTTCATGGGCCAGCCCGTTAACTTTTGACCAAGTCAAACGGGCCGGCTTTGTAAGCTAAATGGGCCACTATTGGGCCGTGCCACATGTCGACATATCATAGGCGCCTATCTAACCCACTGACGAGCTGACACGTGTTTCGTTTGGCCAATAAGAATTTTACACGTGGAAATTTCCCATTGGTCGGGGTTGTTAACGGGTTATCGGATCCAAAACCCGACCCGATAGCTTAACGGCTTTCCATTATGGTGGATGCCACATGTCGGTCACCCTTGAACAAAGCACTTCTGTGACGCATGATTTATCGTCATGGAAGTGGACACTTCCGTGATGATAATTTTGGTAATGTCATGGAACACTTCTACGACAGCACAGGTATGACTATCTTGATTCTGTCATAAATTTTTCATGGATGTACATGCATGACAAAAAACGTGACCTACTGTGACAAACACATATCATCACGGAAGTGTATCTTTTTTGTAGTGCTAGCTGACACTTTTGACTGGTTAAATTGTCAGCTGGTTTCTGGGTCCCACCTGTCAGTTGGCAGAGCAAAGAAATCAGTTAAACAAAACTTTACGCAGGCGCGACAGGAGTCCAACCCTTGCGTGCGAACCACCCTATTTGTGTATGTGAGTGCATGAACGTGTACTCCCTCGGTCTTCCAACAAAGAGTGTACATCGGCTAAAAAACAAAGAGTGTACATCTACACTTCCAATGCATTTAGCCTTTAATCTAAATCGATATTAATTCACTAATGCACCAACTTGTGCTCTAGCTATAGGCTACATGTCTATCCTTAATTACAGCATGCAACAACCTTCATTTAATCTTATTCTTTCAATGGTCTCATGCACACATAAGTCTGCTACTTTTGGGTGTTAATTATGCCCTGGTCAATGTGTAAATCTCTAAATGTACGGTCTTTCTCAGACGTAGGGAGTAGGTTGAGCACTTGAGCGTGAGCGTGTGTGTTGCGTGCGTCCATGTGTACGTGTGAGTGTTGCATGTTGCATGCATGCACGCACGCATGAGGCTTTTACTCCCTCCCATTGACATGTTCATATTCAAGCTTCCTCTGTTCCCTCCATATGGTGATACTCCCTTTGTTCCCAAATACGGAGTAAAAGCCTCCCTCTGTTCTCAAATACGTAGTATTTGTCTTTCTAGAGATTTCAACAAGTGACTACGTACGGAGCAAAATGAGTGAAGTGGGCGTAGAGGCATAGGGATACTGTAGATAGGAAGTCTTCGCAATCCATTATTCTGAGAACTATTCAACTAGTCTTCACAGTGAAGTGACAATACACGCTGCAGCAGATGGGACACTTAATTAATAAGTTGAACTAGCGTGTTGGTGTTACTAAATCAGCCTTACCCAGTACTGCCATCATGTTTTCCAGTGGAGCACGCTTCCGCAAATACGCCTACGCACCTCTCTCCTCCATTAACTAACATATGGGCCCTCTTGAGGTAGACCCACATGTCATCGGCGTAACTATTTACACTCCGAAGGACGGTATATCCTGGTAGTAGTACTAGTAGAATTGAGATTTAATGCACTTTCTTCCCCGTCTTTCACTCTTTTTCCTCCTCTCTTCTCC